>NC_064822.1:72900609-73203640 GCF_024166365.1 Elephas maximus indicus | reverse complement strand
GAAAATGTGGGACCCTTTGTCCAAAAATTATTAAGAATTTCAGGACAGTGACGACAGAGCATTAAACAAAATGGGTCCATTTAAGTGTGGGGCCCTGTGCGGCTACACATCTCAGATGCCCATGAAGCTGGCCCTACCAGATTTTTTATCCTCATGAATTGATTCAGGCGAAGTATTTTTGCCAAGACTACCACATAAATGATGTTCTGCACCTCCCATCACATCACATCAGGAGGAACACTTTGATTTATTTTTTCATCTCAGGAAAGTTTTCTCAATAGCGTTTTGATTAGTGCTTCTATTCTGATTAGATTGATTGATCTTCAGGAGCACATCTTAGGTTGAATTCTGAAGTCTTTTGTGTCTCTCACCTTCACCTTCCTTCTCATTTTTTTCTCTTTATCTTTTCCCCCTACTTTTTGTAGACCTTCGTGAATTTCTTTTTCAAATTACTGACTCAATTTTCAACACTGGTGATTTCTGCTCTTTATTATTACCATCCAATGAAAACTTGAATTCTATTAAATTTTTACTTTTCTATCAGCTTTCTCATTCTATCCATCTCCTTTTACATCTCATGTATTTTCTTCGTAACCCATTCTCATTTAGTGAATTTTTTTTGTTTGTAAATAGAGGCCATGTTCTCTCATAACCTATAAAGGATGCTAAAGTATTTTTGAAAATTTTCTTTTAGTTCCTAAAATGGATAGATTTTAGGTATCTCAGATTTAAGGGTGATACCTCCTTTCCCTCATTCTGAAATTTTTTTTCATAGACTCCATATTGTGGTAGTGGTTGTTTCAGATGCCTCATCTTTAAATTGGAAAATCTAGCAGTGTTTCCCAACAGAGAGAGTATTCGAATATCTCTTGACACCACTTCCTTCTCAGACTACAGTTGTGTGGAAGGTTGGTGTTAACAGTTTCTAACCCAGTTCCTGGTATCTGAGGAATGTGTATCTAGTTTATACATCTAAACTGAAATAATATCTTTTTTTAGTTACATTTTTTGGGTTTTGACCCAAGGTTTTGGGTCAAAATAACTGTTAATTTCTGTCCACTTTCCAAGAATTAAATGCCTGCTAAGTTTTTTTTTAATTATTGTCTTCATTTAACAATATAAGTAGTAGCCAGTTTCATCGAATATTTATCAAGTTCTTTTCATTTATTCATTGTTAAAAAAAAAATTTTTTTTTTTTTTAATGCTAGTATCATTCAGCCTTAAATCCTTTCTTATATCTTGAAAAAAGAGCTGTGGATAGTTAATACAGGAATGTTTTTCATCTACAGTCAAGGTTAAACTTCACTAGAAAAGGGTTGTGGTTTGTAGGTTTCTTATTTGTTATTTGTACTTCTTTTCTGTGGAATGAAGACAAGATACTAAGATATTAAAAGTCAAGGAAGAAAGTAAAGGAAGTCAAGGATGTATCCACCTAGTTTATGAAAGAGCTGGAGGAAGAGGTTTGAGGAAATTGTGAAAAAAATAACAGGGTCAGGCAAAAAAAAAAAAAATCATTGCTTAAGCAATGCAGGAAATTCTGTTGACAGTAAAGGTATCTAGGAATGCCTTTTTCAGCCTCTTTGAAGGGGAGAATAGGTAAGAGGATATTTACCATCAGTGTAAAAAGTTTATGACTTTGTTATCTTTAAAAACAAAAGCCATCTAATCACTGTTCACCTTGTACAGAAACTTCCTTATTAACTTGGACCTCTCCTGCTGCAGTCATTCCTGGATTCACATTTCACCCCTAACTCCATGGTCCTAAAGCCAAAATATGATAACAGCCTCCTTTGTGTACTGAAATTTATAGGAAGCCAACAATTTGGAAGTTATAATGAATGGGAGTTTATATAAAGAAAGGAAAATGGCTAGTAGTGAGGATAGGCCAACTTGACCAAGACAAGCTCCACAATCATCAAGCTCAAGCCCAGGGTATCTGAGGGATGGCCATCCTTTCGAATTCAATATTCTGGTGCCTATGGACTAAATGGAAAGTTTACTGCCAGTACAACCAACACACAATAATGAAGGAAAAGAAGAGAAAGGGAAAGTTAATTATGAAAGTAAATATACATAAGAATGGTTAGATGATATTCCAAAATATTATCCTATACATATTTATTCTGGGCAATTTTTTAAAAATAATTCATTTTGTTTTTGTTGTTGTTATTGAAAGGCAATTCTCGTTTAACCTGGTAAATCTTCCACCACTAAATTTATTCCAAGAAGCTGAGGCCTATTGCTCACGGGAGGAGAAAACAAACATGCTGAAAGACTGAAGAGTAAATTGTGTACCTTTTGAGGTCTTGAGTGGACAAAGACAATAGTCTTCAAAGTCATGACATTAATATGTAAGATCCATGAATCTGAGAGAGAAAAATGTATTGAAATATTAAAAGGCACTTGGCTTGGAAAAGTAAAAGACGAAAACAGAAAAGGGGATAAAGTATAGTCAAGAAAAATAAATTGGAATAAAATGTACAGTAATGTAGAGTTAGTTCCTATCTAAATAAGTAAAATTTTGAAGAACCAATAAGAGAAATGCAGGGTGGTTTGATGTGAAGGGCCCAGCACCACCCTTCCTCTAAGTATTGAGTCAGCTGCTAGGTGGATGGAGCAAGGAAATATTTGGTAATAGAAAGTCAAGAGAAGTTTAGAATTACCCCAGAAAATATTCTGTTTAACCATTCTGTTGACACCCACCCCCAGGGCTCAGCGCGGTCTGAGACTATGCCAAAGGGTTCAAAATAACCTGGGTCAAAAAGGAGACAATGTCAAATGTGTCAGAAACAGTTGGCTGCCCACAAAAAAATGTGTGCTGTTGTTTCCAAACTTACAGATGATGTCTTAGTTATCTAGTCCTGGTATAACAGAAATATCACAAGTGGATGGCTATAACAAAGAGAAATTTATTTCCTCACAGTAAAGTAGGCTAAAAGTCCAAATTCAGGGTGTCAGCTCCAAGGGAAGGCTTTCTCTCTCTGTTGGCTCTGGAGGAAGTCCTTCTCATCAATCTTCCCCTGGCCTAGGAGCTTCTATGCTCAGGAACCCTGGGTCCAAAGGACTCGCTGTACTCCTGGCACTGCTTTCTTGGTGGTATGAGGCCCCCCTGTCTCCCTGCTCGCCTCTCTCTTTTATATCCTCCCCAAAATTGGCTCAAGACACAATCCAATGATGTAGTTTGAGTCCTGCCTCATTTACACAACTGCCACCCATCCCCCCTCATTAACATCAAAGAGGTAGGATTTACAACACATAGGGAAATCACATCAGGTGACAAAATGGTGGACAATCACACAATCCCAGGAATCATGGCCTAGCCAAATTCATACACACATTTTGGGGGACACAATTCAATCCATGACAACGTCCCAGCCAGAGGCCCCATATCCCAGCCTCTTTGACATATGTCGTTGTTAGATGCCTCCAGTCGGATCCAACTCATAGCCACTCTATGTATAACAGAATAAAACACTGCCAGGTCCTGCACCATCCTTACAGTCATTGCTATGTTTGAGCCCATTGTTGCAGCCACTCTGTCAATCCATCTCATTGTGGGTCTTCCTCTTTTTCGATGACCCTCTGCTTTACCAAGCATTATGTCCTTCTCCAGGGATTGATCCCTCCTGATAACATGGCCAAAGTACAACAGATGAAGCTTTGCCATCCTCGCTTTTAAGCACCATTCTGTCTGTACTTCTTCCAAGACCAATTCAAAGGCATCAATTCTTCTTCGGCCTGCCTTATTATTTTCTAGCTTTCTCATGCGTATGAGGCAAGTAAAAACACCATGGCTTGGGTCAGGCGCACCTTAGTCCTCAAAGTGAACTCTTTGCTTTTGAACACTTTAAAGAGGTCTTTTGCAGCAGATTTGCCCAACGCAATACGTTGTTTGATTTCTTGACTGCTGTTTCCATGGGCATTGATTGTGGATCCAAGTAAAATGAAATCCTTGACAAGTTCAATATTTTCTCCATTTGTCATGAGGTTGCTTATTGGTCAAGTTGTGAGGATCTTTGTTTTCTTTATGTTGAGGCGTAATCCATACTGAAGGCTGTGGTCTTTATCGTCATCAGTAAGCGCTTCAAGTCCTTTTCACTTTCAGCAAGCAAGCTTGTGTCATCTGCATATCACAGGTTGTTAACGAGCCTCCCTTCAATCCTGATGCTGCATTCTTCTTCATATAGTCCAGCTTCTTGGATTATTTTCTCAGCATACAGATTAAATGAGTATGGTGAGAGGATACGTATGACAGTGAATCGAGTTCTAGCCAGTGGATTGTGAGCAGAAATGACTAAGAACCAGGAGTGTTTTTTCCATACTCTTTCCCCTTCTGGCTGGAAGAAAAGACTCCAAGGCCCTTGGGTCATTGTTCTTGCATACGGTTTGGGAATCATAGTGAATTCACAGGGGTACCTAAGGGATAATATAGTAAATTTTCAAGGGAAAGAGTAATCTTAGTAGAGCACACCGTAATTAAATCTAGGGGCTTTTTGGTATATTTTAAATTTGTTGAGGGAAACATAGTACCATCTACAGGATAGTGAGCAAATTACTACCATTAAGTTGTTAAACCTAACTACTTAATAAAAAGAATGTTGGGTATTTCTTTTGGCTTGGGGCCTTGAGAATAAATTATTAAGACTATGAAGTCGCTATGAACCAAGAAAGTTTGGGAACCTCTGCCTTAAAGAATGGTGGAGTCAAGAGATGAAAGGAGGCTAGGTTCCTGGAATTTTGCATAGAGGAAACCAGCCTACCAATTAAGGACTCCCACAATGGACTGCAATAAGAGCCAGAAATAAACGATTGCATTAAACCACTGAACTTTTGGGGTTTTTGTAGCAGCATCACTCTAACTACCGCACAGAATATGTGGGAATCTAGACCTGACGCCAAGGCAGAGCTACAGATGTTAACAGTGGATTCCTGAGCACCACAATGGAGATGAGACAAGCTACGTTAGTGGAGGCCACTTAGCCCAGAGGACAACTCACAGAATAGTTGCTCTTCTCCAATACTGGGCTGATACGTAAGCACCCTGAAACTAAGGTCAACCTCAAGGTAAAGTGGGAAAGGAGATAGAGGAGAGCAAAAATGCTAAGGATTTAGTCCAAATGAGACTTGGTAACCAAACTGGTATTTTAAAATTTTCTACCATCTGTCAATAAGGGTTTGAATACTAAGTTAATTATACTTTTTAGAAAATAAGCAAATATGCATTTTTGCACATTTCATTCAGAAGCTGTAAAATTTTAAATCCATCATATCTATGTTACAGCAAGGAAAGAAATATAGAAGCCACTGTCCCTGTTTCTGCAATAGATCATCTGGCTATAGATGATATACATGATTTCTTTTCTCCGCTTTCCATGCTCTTCTTGCTTTGGGCCAGCATCTCAGCTGGTTAGAGTTCTTTGACCATTGGGATAAAGAGTCTGGGTCCTTGGTGATGCTGCCAAGGTGAAGTTACAACATTTTCATTAACCATTCATTAGGACATGGTGGTACAAGGGACTCCCCTGAGTTCCTTCTACTGCACCCTGCCACTGCTGTGTAGCAGCTCTATTTCTATTTGATAGTCAGGCTCAATCACTCTACTAACCAATACTATAATCCTAATCTCACCCATTTTTTAAGAGAACCCCAAAAAAGACCAGGTAACAAGCTCTGGTGGTGCAGTGGTTAAGCGCTCAGCTGCAAATCAAAAGGTTGGTTGTTTGAACCCACTAGTCGCTCCACGAGAGAATGATGTGGCAGTCTGCTTCTGTAAAGACTTACGGCCTTGGAAACCCTATAGGGCAGTTCTACTCTGTCCTATAGGGTCACTAGGAGTTGGAATCCACTCAACAGCAAGGAGTTTTTCTGTTGTGTTTAGCAATCTCAAATGACAATTCAAGGGAACTATTATTGTATCTGGAGCCCGGGTCGTATAGTGGTTAAGAGCTCAGCTGCTAACCAAAAGGTCGGCAGTTCAAATCTACCAGTAGCTCAGTGGAAACTCTACGAGGCAGTTCTACTCTGTCCTATAGGGTCAGCACCTAACAACAACAACAACAACATTATTGTGTCTTCTCATGGAAGCATACCTCCTCCTTTGCTTACTAAAACCTCTAAACCAGTAAAGTCCAGATTCATGAGAAATTGGTACTAGAAGAAGGGTAATGGATGATAAGCTGCCAAAGCCACAAATGTCTACTTCAGAAGCAATAAAAACATTTCACAGCTAACATCTTCTTTGTTCCTTACTTCCCTTTAGTGTGAATGAGTTTTACTGCTCACTTTCCTCCTAGATACATGAAACCTGCACAATTTAAAGAAGGCAAGACTAGTCATCATCTGGTTCTCAACTGGGGGCAATTTTTCTCCCTATGGGACATTTGACAATGTCTAGGGACATTTTTGATAGTCACAACGGTGCGGGGGAGGGGGGCGGCAGTGCTACTGGCATCTAGTGAGTCAATGTCAGGGAATACACAGGACAGCCCCCCCCCAACCAAGAATTAACTGATTCAAACTGTCAGTAGTGCTGAGGTTGAGAAACCCTGATCTAATTAATTTGTTTATATGTAAAATTTGCTTCCAGCTACTAAAATGCAGCTCTGTGAAGGCAAGCACTGTCTACGTCCCTATGCTTGAAATGTGTCAGTCAATAAGTATTTGATGACTAAATAGTGGATGAATGGATGCCTTGTAGTTCACATCAGGCATTTTTATTTACGGTATCAGAACACGTGTCACTTTGACGGTTAGTAAGATGAAGGAGGGTGGTATACTACATTGTTATGGACTGAATTGTGTCCCCACAAAGTATATGTCGTAAATGTTAACCTCTGTGCCTTTGGTTATAATACCATTTGGGAATAGGTTGTCTTCCTTATGTTAACAAGGCAGGATTATTGTAGGCTGTGTCTTGAGTCAATTTCTTTTGAGATATAAAAGAGATCAAACAAGCAAGTGAGCAGAGTAGAAATGCGGTAAGATAGATGCAAAGACACATGGAGATCTCCAAAGAACCAGGAAGCAGAAGCTGAAGAGACAAGGACTTTTCTCCAGAGCTGACAGAGAGAAAAAGCCTTCCCCTAGAGCCAGCGCTCTGAATTCAGATTTGTAGCCTCCTAAACTGTGAGAAAATAAATCTGTTTGTTAAAACCACCTACCCGTAGTATTTCTGTTATAGCGCACTAGATAATTAAGACATATATCTTGAGTAAAATATTTGAAGTGGCACAACTTCCTTCAATGTCCTAAGGTAGTTCTGTTTCCAAGATGGCACAACCAAAGTGTTCATAATTTTCCTTTGTTTTTATTTTCTATGAAAAATATGCAATGTGTTCAATTCCTTCATTAATAAAATAATATCATCCAGCACATTGATAGATGCTATCACCAAACAAAATTGTGAGTTGTGTTTCACAATTTACACTGTGTGTCTTCATCATCTAGTGCTTCTATAACAGAAATACCCCAAGTGGATGGCTTTAACAAAGTGAAATTTATTCTCTCACAGTCTAGTAAGTTACAAGTCCAGATTCAGGGTGTCAGCTCCAGGGGACGGCTTTCTCTCTCTGTCGGCTCTGGAGGAAGATTCCTTGTCATCAGTCTTTTCCCCTGGTCAAGGAGCTTCTCAGGTGCAGGGACCCTAGGTCCAACAGACCCGCTCTGCTCCGGGTGCTGCTTTGTTGGTGGTGTGAGATCCCCACTCTCTGCTCGCTTCCCTGTTTTATATATCAAAAGAGATTAACTTAAAACACAACCTAATCTTGTAGACCTCATCAATATAACTGCCGGTAATCTATTTTATTACATCATGGTGATGGAATTTACAACACATAGGGAAATCACATCACATGATGAGATGGTAGACAATCATACAATCATACAAGGGAATCATGACCTAGCCAAGTTGACAGATATTTTTGGAGGGACACAATTCAATCCATGACACAGTGGTTTGATGTACTTTTAATAGCTCTATATCTTTTCTGAAGCCCTGGTGGCACAGTGGTTAAGAACTCGGCTGCTAACCGAAAGGTCCGCAGTTGGAATCCACTAGCCGCTCCTTGGAAACCCTATGGGGCAGTTCTGCTCTGTCCTATAAGGTCACTATAAGTTGAAACGGACTAGAGGGCAGTGGGTTTGTTTTTTGTTGTGTTTTGTTTTGAGATCTTTTCTAACAATTACGAATCTATTTTCCTCTCAAGGAAAGTGCCTCTTGTCCTCCCTCACATCTTCCCTTGAACCTCAGTTAAGTTTGGAAGAAAGGGGTACCTTAAGAAGAGTGATGTGCCTAGGCTCCCAGATGTGTGATGGATGGCTTGTCCCCTTCTGGGTGTCCCCACTGTACCTTAAGTATAGCTCTAGACAGCACTAATGGCAACTTCAGTGTACCTTTCTTTGTCCCTTCTTGCCTGTGGTAAAGCATGATCTTAATTGTCTTTATATCATTGGCACATAAGCTGGGCTCAATAAATGTTTATTGAATGAATAAAAAGTGTTTGCCTACTTCACAATGTCACCTAGGCCCCCTTTGCCAACTTCACAATGCCATTTAAGACATAGTTTTGCCTACTTCACAATGTCACTTTCAACTGGTCACTCACAGAAATGAGGATTTCATATGGGTGTAAAGATATCTCTAGTTTCAGCCCTGTCTGAATTACACTCCAGTGGTGACTCCAGTCAATGCAGAAAAAAACAAAGGATCAAAAATCTTGAGCAGCAGCAACTAGGTTTAGATTAGACACCCTTGAAAGGAGAGATAGTAGTCGCTGAGGTGTAAGGAATTGTGAAGACCTTTCTACTCATTTCCGTCTCCAGAATGGCAAAGAATCTGACCGGCTTGTAGGCAGGGGGAATGCATTACTCATGGTGCCTCATCTGTGGCCGCCCTGGAGGCAGAGGCTGCTGGCGTTGATGTGACTGACTGATTCAAACCTGGCCCTCAAAACTGTCCAGAGAAAGTGGCCCGCAGCCTCGGCAGATCCCAGAGGTGCAGCTCGGGAACTATCCCAGCCCAGCCCACAGGTCGCTAGAGGGTCAGACCAAAAGGACCCGCCTTTCCCCGACGAGCTGAGCAGGGCGAAGGTTGTGGCCCAGGCCACAAACGGGCAGGGCTAATGAAACAGGAAAGTTAAGGAAGCCCCAGCCTCTGAGACGCGGCGCCCGGCTGCCGGCCGAAGAGCCACTCTCGCAACAGTTGTCACCGCGGATCGGCCATCTAGTCCAGCCGAGCGAAGGTCGGGGCCGCGCAGCGATGTCCAGTCGCAGCCGGGGCAGGCACCACGGGCTGCCCACCCCGCCGGCCCCACAGCTGCCGCAGCTGTTGCTGCTGCTGCTGCTGCTGGTGGCCGCCGCGGCGCCGCCGAGCCTGGCAGGTGAGCAGTGCGCGCCGGGGACGCCCGGCTGGGGCGCCCAGAGAAGCCCCTGACGCGGGACCGGCCCCGCGCTGCCCGCGCCCAGCCGCACCCGCCACCGCGTCGCGCGCTCCCGCTGGAGCCCTGAATCGGTCCAAGTTTACTTGCTCCAGCCTTCCCTTAGCTCAATCATGACACCTAAGAAGGGGAAGGGGAGTGCTCGTGTGAGCACAAGCCAAAATTCTTGATGGCAGTCAAATGGGTTCTCTCCTGAACGGATTCTTGGCCTGCAAAGCCTCAGCTGGTCCTAAAAGCTCCAGCCAAAGGACATCTAAATATATTTATTTGGTTCACAGGGAGGTATGATTCAGGGCTACCATTTGTTTATTTTTGAACTGACAATGACTTTGCCTTAAATTAATAAGATTTGCAACCTGGTATTGTCAGCTTGATATGTGCCAGGCAGCGTGCCGAAGAGCTTTCTGTTTTTTCATGTAATGCTGTAATTCCAAATAGGATTATAATCCCTATTCTACAGATGGCGAAAATGGGATTGAGAGTTCAGTGATTTGCAAAAAGGATACAGAACAAGTGAAGGCAGAGCTGGAATGCCAGGAAACATTTACTGAACTATTTCTCTCTTGGTAAAATACGTTTATCCCTAAGGGTATTTACACTAATCTGTGCCTTTTGCCTCCCTTAAAAAAAAGAAAACCCACCATGGATTTGTCTCTTCCATTCCCAGTAAAACCAAGATATAAACTAAAGAGTCTTGAAAGACTTCAAAAGTAATATGAAAAAAAAATATATGAAGAGAGGTTTAATTTTGTTTTGTTTCATAATCCCTTTTCTGTGTTGACCTTGTGCAAGAGTAAGGTAGGGCTCCAAGGAAGGCTTCTCAAAATAGGTTAGTGATTCCTGTTACCCCACCTTCCATCAGCAAGTATGCGCAACTACCAGGAGATTTCAAAGTCTTTGCTTTCACAACTCTCCCACCTATTGTCCTCAAATCTTTAGTATTTTAAGCTGCAGACCTCTGGGGCCAGAAGTGATGCACACCCAGGCTCCTAGCTCTTGATTTAGCTGCACTTCCTGTTTTATCCGGGCTACTGTTGTTACAGAGGTGGCATTGCTGCCACTTTTCGTCCAGGGAGACGGCTGATGCAGACATACCTGGGAGAAGATAGAAAGTGCCCCAGAAATGGAAATGGCTTTTGTGTCTAGAATGCTGGCTGAAATCTTTCTTCCCTTCCTGCTCTTCTTTGGAACTCTTCGGATTATTTTAAATGTTTCTGTAGGCGTCAGGGCAGCCCGAGGGAAGAGGTGGAGACATAGTTTTTCTGAAGACAGGGCACTGTTTATTCAAGAAGATATCTCCTTGCACCTGTTTTTAAACAGAGTTCCCGCACTGTGAACTGACTCCGTGCCAGGTAGGTCAGGAGTCAAGGTAGAGACTGAGGGTGTTTTTGTTGCAAAGTAATCCCTACAGCACTATGCACAGCGATCTGGAAAAAGGCTTCCTATCATGGTGTTGAGGAGCTCTGGTGGTGTAGTGGTTAAGAGCTCAGCTGCAACTAAAAGGTCAGCAGTTCAAATCCACCACCTGCTTCTTGGAAACCCTACAGGGCAGCTCTATTCTGTCCTATAGAGTCGCTATGAGTCGGAACCGACTTGATGGCAACTAACAACAACCATCATGGTGTTGAAGGACACCTGATGATACACAAGATGACTATTTTGAATAGATGTTATCTCTATTTCCTTTATTGCATCCATTCAAAAAAAAAAACCTTGACGTCGAGTCAATTCTGACTCATATCGACCCTATAGGACAGATCCTATAGAACTGCCCCCTAGGATTTCCAAGAAGAGGCTGGTAGATTCAAACTCTGACCTCTTGGTCAGCAGACGAGCTCTTAACCACTACACCATCGTAGTAATCTATTTTCCATTGGAGCTTTTTGGATTTTTGTCCCACCTCTCTATTAGACCGTCAACAATTTGGGAGCAGAGAACAGGGACTTTGCTACCTCTAGTTTCTCATGTTCTTTCTGCAGCACCCAGCTCAGTATGCTGAATTTAGTAAGGACTTGATAAAACACTAAGGGGGTTGCATTTTCATCCTCTTAGAAGGAATTTTATAGCCATATTTATCCAAAAATGTGTTCTTTAATCTTCAAAGTTTACTTTGTTGTTTCAGTATTTCAGAACTTGGCAAATACTTAATTGCACATTCATCCTAGCCATATTTTTCAAGCTATGATAGACTTCAGACATATACTGCCATTGCCTTTATTTTTTCCAGACTGAAAAGCCTCATATTTGTTTTTAGAGTGTCCTTGTACAATTTTTTTAAGTGGCATGTATTGAAGTCATTTTGTCGGTAGGGAACGCAGATGGATTGACTGCTGAGAGACTCAGAAGATGGTGGCATGTGCCTTTGTAAAGCAAAGTTCAGAATCTGGCCCTCAATCTTATAGGGCTGGACTCCAGAAATCAAGTCTTTTCACTGACCCAGAGCTGATCAGACACAATGAAGCTGATTCACCCTCTTATATACCCAAGTCTATTCACTAGAATGGCAGTTGTTAATTTTCAGTGAGAAATATAACTGTCAGGCTAACTAGATGTTTGTGTAGTCTGCTCAAGGCATGGTCTCATCACAATTAAAGTACATGGGTTAGAAAATACCAGAAATTTCCAGACTAGAGGTCTGATTCATCAGTTTCCTAGTAGACACAGGACACTTCAATCAACCAATAGAGCTATCAGCCAACATCCCTCCCCTGGATAGTGCTTGCCTGACCCAGCTGGCAGCTGACCCTGGGATAGCATTTTCCATGCTTCCATGGCTCACCAGTGCCCACTTGAGACTAACTGATGCTCTCTGATAGGTTAATACCTTTTTCTAGTTGTTGAGGAGTTTGCTATCCTATGAGTTGTTCAATCTCTTTAAGGTGACTTGGCAACCCTATGACTGGGGTCAATTTCGGTTGATGCTTGAACTCTGAGGGCATTCTTATTTCCAGATTCACTTGAGATGGGGCCCCAAAGTTGCTGCATCTATTCCTTCTTTATATGGCAGTTCTTCGTGCTTGGAAATATAGTATTAGAGAGGTAGTATAGAATTCTGGAAAGAGAAAACCCCCCAGAGTCAGATTGCTTGTATTTGAATCCTGGCTCAGATGCTAACTAGCTGCATGACTTTTAGTTAATTATTTTATCTCTCTATGTCTTTATTTAGAGCCCTGGTGGTACAGTGGTTAAATGCTTGGCTGCTAACCCACCAGCTTCTTCATAGCAAAAAAATGTGGCAGTCTGCTTCCATGAAGAGTACAGCCTTGGGAACCCTATGGGGCAGTTCTATAATCTGTCCTTAGGGTTGCTCTGAGTAGGAATTGACTCGATGGCAACGGGCATGCCCCAGTTACCTCATCTACAAAATGGGGATTATAATAGTATCTACCCCACTGGGTTGTTGTGAGGAACAGTAAGTGCTATGTAGTCAAGTGGACATTATTTTTGGTCACTGGAGTTGCTTTTTCTGGAAAGACATCAGAATCTCTTGATAAGGCAACCAGGATTGCAGATGATAGTCCATGTGCTTCAAAGTAGTAACTTTACAATATTAGAATATTTTATTAATTATGGACCAACATTTAGGGGACTTGGGGTTCATACCAGAACATTAAGCAAGTGTTTCAAACTCCAGTGAGTAGCATCCTAGGTCTCTTTCCTGAGTTATAACTGACTGAAATTGTCTTGATTTTTTTTCCTTTTTCTTAATTGTTGTAAATATGTATATATAATCAGACCAGACCTGATGCCTTCAAGTCGATCCCAACTCATAGCGACCCTATAGGACAGAGCGGAACTGCTCCATAGGGTTTCCAACGAGTGGCTGGTGGATTGAACTGCTGAACTTTTGGTCAGCAGCCGAGCTCTTAACTACTGAGCCACCAGGTCTCTCTGTCTCTCTCACTATATATATATTTAAAACACAACATTTGCCAACTCAACCTTTTTTAGGCATACAACTTGATTTTTTTTTTTTTTTTCTAAATCTACTTTCATTTGATATGCCTGCTTTAGAATTTACCAACTTTTCTTTCTGAGGAGTCCCTGGGTAACACAAATAGTTAAGTGCTCAGCTACTAACCAAAAGGTTGGCCATTCAAATCCACCCAGAGCCACATTGTAAGAAAGTTTTGGTGATCCACTTCTGAAAGATCACAGCCATTGAAAACCCTATGGAGTAGTTCTACTCTGCAACACATGAGGTTGCCGTGAGTCAGAATTGACTCCATGACAACTGGTTTGGTTTTTTTGTTTGTTTGTTTTTTCTTCTTTCTGAGCCTTACTAAGTCTTCCTGCAGTTCATCCCTATTACCTTGGTGTTTCAGACCCAAGAGAAGTGAATGCTTTTTGTAAATGAAAACATTGTCTTATGCTCCCCCTGCAACCATTTGTTTATAAAAATGCAATATAAGTTCCAGAATAATTCCTGAGAGAAGTGCCCATTTATTTTTATAATTAAACTTCGTTTCCTGGTCCTTCTGAAAAGGTGAACCCAATAGCAAAGATCAAAATCTCTTTTCAGAAGAAAAGTAAAAAGGATTCCCCTTCCATGTTTAAATTGAGGTAGAATTTTTTTTTTCCATGGTGGTTTACTTTTCATAATGTATAAACAATAAATCATGTGAACTTCATCTAGGGTGTTTGCTCTGACATGCAGAACAGAAATTTTTGTTTTCACACTTCTTTTGGCATGGATTTTACATTGTCACTCGTTATCTTTTGCTTTTGTTGCATTCCAAATACTGGAGTATTAATGATTGAGATAGCTAAAGAAAAGAGGCAGCCGCACCAGTCACGGAAGGAATCTCAAGGGACTTACTTTTGTTTGACATTTTAGTTTTTTTTTCATGCATTAAACTTTGTCTTTTTTTTTTTTTTTTTAATGCAGTGGTTTCCAGTTGCTCCTACAACTTTATTTATACCTAATAATTTTTTGAAAAATTAGCTTTAAAATATGGTTAGAAAATTTATTAGTTATAGTATTATGTTACTTTGTGTTACTGCAAAACAGGAATTTACTTAATGTGGTACAAAATGAAACTAACAGAGGTAGTGAAATTATGAGGAAATTTTAGTCTAAAACTTGCAACTCCATGTCTGCAGCGACAACAGGTATCATGTTACAGTCTTCCTAGGGAATGCTGTAGAAGTCTCAGAATGAGCAAATCATTGAAAGGGACAGGCCTGCTCTGAAATTCGTCAGACTGCCTTGCAAATACACTAATAATTCCAGCGTAAAATAGTGTTGAGTTATTCAAACCAGCATTATTCTCTCTGGGGTCATTTCCAATGCTAAGACATCAAAGTTCTAATTCACAATTAGAAATCAAGAATTGGTATGCTATCAACTTGGTAGAATCTGTCATCTGTCTCCAAGTGTCACCTTTCCAGCTGGTCTGCAAGTTTGGGATTTAGGTGGCCATCTAAATAAAGCAAGGAGCCCTGGTGGCACAATGTTAGTTAAGTAGTTGGCTGCTAACTGAAAGGCTGGTGGTTCAAATCCACCAGTCACTCTGTGGGAGAAAGATGTGGCAGTCTGCTTCCATAACGATTACAGCCTTGGAAACCCTATTGGGCAGTTCTACTCTGTCCTATATACTTGCTGTGAGTCGGAATCAACTCTATGACAATGGGTTTGGATTTCTGGTAAGTAAAGCATTATGCTACACACTTAAGGGACTGGATACAAGAAAAATATGAGATACCACCCCTGATCCTCAAGGAGCTTATAATCAAACTTATGGACCAAAAACACACAAAGAAATAACTAGGGAGTGATCTACATGAGAAGTGAGCTAGGCGTGCTCAATTAGAATGGGGGGAAGTTGACTGCTGATAGAAATTTTGGCAAAAACTCTGACTTAAACTGGCAATGAAGAATAGGCATGTTTAGAGGGAATTAAAAGGGGTCATTCTAGATCCAAGAAAATCTCATGCTCTTTTCTACATTGATGTTTTATTGCTTTGAAGTGTTTTTTAAAAAGCTACATCCTTTTCTAGTTACCTGATATATCAGGCAGGTCTTGCATCCCACCTTACATCCTCTCACCTGCCTTTTATTCTAGCTTTACACAGGTGTAACTTGAAGCAACTTGCCTCATTCCACTTCAGGAATTCTTGCATTCTACCTTTGAGCTTCTCTGAAACCATAGCTGTTTAGCACTGGGGCACATGCAAACCAGGAGTGAGGATTTAACACTTCATACGCAGCCTTTGACCTGTGCAAGTCGGAGCAGGTGGATAAACACTCCCCTCCTCCATCCCTGGGATGGAGATTTTCAGAGCTCCTTCTATACACATCCTCAGAGGGCCCCAGGGATGCAAGCCTGAGTAGATGCACTGAAAATACAACCTTGAATGGGGTTTTCTCTCCTCCTCTGTTTCACTCTCTCAGGTCCTGCTCCTGTTTCATGGGGGCACTTCCCAAAATAATCCACCTTTCAGCAATCTTCTTAAGCTCTGATTTCTAAGGGGAGTCAAGGCCGAAACACCTACTGGTAATTTTGTTACCTGGAGATTGTTTGATTCTTGAGTCACTGATTCTCTTAATGGCTCTGATGAAGAGTCAAAGCAAATCTAAAAACCAGTTATCAATTTACTGAGAGCCCTTTCACAGAAATTGGGTAGAGATGGCAAAGTGCAATACCAAGGTTCACAGAGAAAGAAACAAGATACTACACTCAGGGAACATAAAAGAGAAATATGATTCACTGATCAGAATCGAGACATTTTAACTAAACCAAACCTGAATAGACTAAGTTGTAATTAAAGTTTTTCCTAAATATTTTCTCTCACGTACCTAAGTGCTCTCTCGTGTTTCTCTTTTTCCTTTATCTAATTTACTGAATACAGTGGGCAAAAAATTCTATTTTTCAGGGTTTGAAAACTATATACTGTCATAAATGAGATCCTTAGAAAAACTAGGTTCCAAATATGGGAGAGAGTGATTTAGGCTGCTTATAGCTATTTTCTAAATTCTAAGACAAGACTAGGAATTTTTTTCAACTGAAAGCGACTAACTCATAGAAAATATTAGAGTACACATGTAAATAATTTTAACTTGGGTGTTTGAGTTTTTAAGCACAGAGAAATAAAAAAAATGATGGGACTTGTTCCATCTTTATTTTAGAAGAAAAATACTGTTTTTATAAAGTAAAATTTCCATCCTTTCAAGAAGTGTCTATCAAGTACTTGATTTTGAGAATATTGCTGCTAAAAATATTAAGACCTTGTTTTTCATTTTCTCAACTCTACAGAACCTATCAAATATGACACTTGCCTGTTAGGCTGGATAGACTTAAACTGAGAGCCTGAACCATCCTCCAGGCCCCTTACCCAAGCTTGAAGACATAGTTACTTGAGTTATCTTAGACTAACTCCTGTGAATGAGTTTTCTGACAAAGCTCACTTTTATTTGAAAGACATACACAGTTAAACCAGCGCCATCAAAGAAACACTTTTGGGCACCTGCTGGGCCAGGTACAATGCTCCGAGAATATACAACAGTAAATAGATATGGTCCCTTCCCAGAGAGCTTGTGTAAAACTAGGTTAGGGTTAGAATTATGTAATGTTTTTCTACACTTTCCCTATTACCTTTTTCACATCATCCCCCTCCCAACATGGAGATGTTTAAAAATATGGAAAAGTATAATGGCTTAAACTATTGATGGATTTAAGAAAATCAGAAAAGAGCAACAAAATATGGGTGCCAAAAACCTGAAAGGGTTGATACATGGAGACAGCATTGAGTAATGAAGGACATCAGTTGTGGGTAGAGCAAGAAATTCAGGATTTGGCTCATTTCTCGAAGCAGTTGCTAAATTGCCCAGCTTGCTAGCAGTAAATTTTTATAATTGACTTGAGGGTTGAGTGAAGGTGTTCTTCATGCATGGGGGTACGCCACTCTCTAAAAAAGCACAGATTTGCAGGCGTTTATTACTTGTGATCAGGAAATTAGGTAGTACAGTAACAGTGAAAACACAGCACTTAAGGGTGCTCAGATTGCCTTGAGCAAGTCAAGGTTTACAGCTGTAATGCAATGTGAATGGAAGAGAAAGCCGAGGGTGCTCCAGATGAGAAATGCCAAGGTTTTGGAGAGGGGTCAAAGCTAAACTTCCACTATGTGGATGGAACTGAAAGAGAAGAGACCGACAAAGCTTGCTCATCTTCCTTTTTTAATTTTCAGTTCTTGTTTATGATTTCCTCCTTCTACCACAGCTCTTTGTGGCTACTTATTTAATCAGCCATGCTTCCTCATTTCCCTACAAGCCTCACTAGAGGTGAGGGTCATAGAGAAGATATGAGAAGGGGAGGGTGTAGGGCCAGGCTATGGCATTTGTGGTCCAGCTCTACTTGGAAGGAGGGGAAGGGAGGTTTCTACGAATCCTGCCCCTAATTATCAAATTGTGGACAATTGGCTTCATTAGTAATTAGATTGTTATTTGATGCCCTGAGTCTACTGACAAAGTATTCTGTACCCGCCTGTGTTTATTAACATCATTACTTCCACTTAACCATTTCTAAATGGCTATGACTTTACTCAGAAGTAAAATGAACAAATCAGAGGCTTACCTACCCAGGATCATTCCTTTAAGGGTCATAATCAGTATTAGCTTCTAAGCCTGACCAAGTCCCAGCCTATCACCCAGCCCCAGTGGATGAGGCTGCTGTGTTACTCTAGTATTAAACTCACTTATTTAATAAACAATCTTTGCATAAAAAAAAAATAAACAAAATATTGAATCAATAAAACCAAATAAACAGATAAAACCAAAAACCAAACCTGTTGCCATCAAGTCGATTTCAGCTCCTAGAGATCTTACAGGACAGAGTAGAACTGCCCCCTAGGGTTTCCAAGGCTGTAAGCTTTACAGGAGCAGCCTGCCACATCTTTCTCCCATAGAGCTGCCAGTGGGTTCAGACCACCCAACTTCCACTTAGCAGCCGAGTGCTTTATAAGGCCAACAGATAACCTTATACAGGTAGTCTTCGATTTACGACATATTTGAGTTATGATGAACCACACTTAATACCATACATTGCTCTTTTTTTTTGTACATTTTATCATTAGTCATATGTACTACATACAAAGTGGTAGTAAATAATTTGCTGATGGTATCATTCTCATCCCAGCCTCCAAAGACAAAGATCAGATTTATAAAGATGCTGATAATAAAAGGCAATAATAATGAAAACTAAAAAAAAAAAAAAGAGAACCGACAGACAGATGATAGTGTCGGAACAGAGGCCCATTGTAAGTCGGGGACTACCTGTATAAATATTTAATCTGAACTTTCCAGCCTTCTAACCACTATAAACTCCATATGTCCAAAACTAAATTCACATTCCCTCCCAGACCTATTCCCCATCTGCTTCTTCTCTTAATAAATTATGTAACATGCATCTACTGAGTCTCAGCCTAGAACCTGAGAGTCCCTTCAGCCTCCTCTCACCTCTTCGATGACCTGCTCATAAAGTTTGTCTTTAACCTGAGCATTTGTGAAATAGTTTCTTGGACAAAGAAAAAAAAAAAAACACAGTTTTCCTTTCTCTCTGTTCATTCCTAAACCTGTCTTCCTTTCACTGTACCAAGTACTAAGGAAACAGTCCCTGGCCTCAAGTAAGTCATAGCCACCGCAAGGGGCAGACATGTGAGTTAAAGTGCAATGTGATAAAGCATAAAGTAGAGGTATATGCAAGGTACACTGAGCTTTTAGAGAAAGCCAACCCGTACAAAAGAGTGCTGCTTCCTGAGTCTTAAATAGGAATTTTGAGGTTGCTGGGTGGTTAACAAAAGAGAAAATCTCAGTCAAAGGAAACAGTATATGCAAAGTCAGAGGTGTTGACGTGGCAAGTTGGAGAGTTGTATGTAATGGTTTCTGGATTATAAAGTGCATGGGATGGTGGTATTGAAGCTACACAGTCAGATAGAAACCAGGTATGACGGCCAAGAGGGTAAGTTGAGATTTATTTATTTGTAAGAAATTAAAACCAATTTTAATTGATTTTTAGTAGGCAAGTTAGCAAACCAATTTTGCTTTTGGGAAGGTCACTGTGGCAGAGTATAAAGAATGGATTAAAGGTTAGAGGCACCTTTAAAAAGACCCGTTCTGTAGTTTAGGCAAGGTATGATATCTAAGCTAGCATAGAAATATAGAGATAACGAGGTAGAGACTGGTGGGAGATGATGAGTAGAGACTGATGGGGTATTTAGGAGGTCTTGGTTGATTAAATATGAGTTATAAGGGAGAGAGGGGAGTCGGGATAGACTCAGGTTTCAGACTGAGAGAGATCATGGAGATAGAAAGCAGAAGGTGGAGGATGAGTTGGGCGGGGATGAGTTTTGTTTTGGATATTTTCAAATTTTAGTGCATATGGAATCATCCAGATGGTGTTATCAAGTATGCATTTGGTATACAAGATAAAGAGGATCCTATGGGGGAGAATGAGGAAAAGAGGCAAGCAAAGAAGGAGACTCAGGAGAGTGGTGTCCCACACGCCATGAGGAAAAGGGTTTTAAGAATGAGGAAGTGGATACCAGAGTCAAATGCTTTCTCAAAGTCATGTGCCCTCAAGACTCAAGGATTTCATTAGGGACCTAGGCAAGAGCAGTGCTGGTGGCATGGTGGGGATGGACACCAGGCTGCAACAGGCTGAGTGAGGAAGATGAGGAAGTGTAGTGTGTGAGAGCACTGCTCTCCTCAGAAAGGGAGACCTGTAACTGTACCAATCGTGTTCACTGCTCTATCAACAGCATCCAGCATAGACCCTCATAGAGCATACCAGTTGTCATGGAGACACCTCTGACTCATGGTGACCCCATGTGTGTCAGCATAGAGCTTTGCTTCATAGGGTTTTCAGTGGCTTATTTTTCAGAAGTAGATTGCCAGGCTTTTCTTCCAAGGCACCTTTGGGTGGACTTGAACCTTCAACCTTTTGGTCAGCAGCCAAGCGCATTAACCGTTTGCACCACCCAGAGATTCCTGATACAGCATAGACACTTCATAAAATTTGTTAGAAATTCATGGAGGAAGTGAGAGATTCAGGCAACAGCTAAATCTGGTCACAGAATATAGAGAGGGCTTTTGTAGTTGGTTTGTTTTTAGCTGTGACACAGTGGAGAATGTTAATGTGCTGAAGGGGAAAGAGCCACCACAGAGGGAGAGAGAGAGAAAAACTTTAAGGTACAGTAACAATAATACATAGGATGGAAGAAAATTCCTAAAGGAGGCAACAAGAGTGGGACCCAGAGGGGATTGAGATAGGCAAGAATGGAGAGATGAGACTCAGTGCAGAAGTCATATGGATGAAATCATAAAATGATCTAGAAGTTGAGGGGTTCACAGATAATAGTTTCTATTTTTTCTGCTAAATAGGAATCTAATGTCACATGTGGAGAATTAAGCAGAATAGATAGGATAAGGAGCCTATGAGAATGGTGATGCTTTGGCTCAATTGCTGAAAGGAATGGAAGAAGTTGCTGACCAGGTGTGCAAACCCTGTGTTTGACTAAGAGTGGGGAGAGCTCTAACTCTGGCCTGGCCCAGAATCCCACCCTCTAAGGATGAAGCACTTCAGCCCACCCCTATGAGGCTATAACTATGCTCCCAGCTTCGGCCTGGTTCTGTGAGCTGTGGGCTTGTCCCCCTTGATCTGGTTTTTCGCTACTTGTAACAAGAATAAACTATATAAACTATAGAGACAGGCTTCCCAATCTGAATAGAATGAAAATCTTTAAAAGACAACATGATGGAATTATCAGTTACATGGGGAAAATGTGTTGGCAACTCAGTTAGTGTTCTGTCATTACTCTCTCTTCTTTTCTTCCAGAAATCCACTATGCAACTGTGTACTGGATGAGTTCTGAAAAGACAATGCAAGTCAAAGATGTACTGGACAAGAAAGGGGATGCCTATGGCTATTACAATGACTCTGTGCTAACTACAGGCTGGGGCGTCCTGGAGATCAAAGCGGGGTATGGTTCTCAGGCCCTGAGCAATGATATCATCATGTTTGCAGCCGGCTATTTGGAGGGTTACCTCACTGCCCCGTAAGTACCCTTGTCAAGGTCGAACAACTGCCATGAAAGTTCTGTCCCACTCTTTGCTCCAAAAGTGCTTCTTGTCTTCCTGGTATTGTACATTAGAACTGACAAGTAGCTGAGGTCCTTCTTATGTGATAGAAACATTATCAGAAACACATTAACACCTATAATCCATACTTGTCTAGAAAGAACAAAGCCTCAGTTGTAGCATTCTTCAGTTCTCATGACATTTACCTTTTTAAATCTTTCCTTCTCATGAGACTATTTTAAAGGACAGCCAAGCCATTTCATCGTCCTAGTCATTTATGGTCTATTTGAAAGCAAATGAGAAGTGCAGTGACTCCTTGAGAACAAAAAAAAAAAAAAAAAAGATGATTAATTAAAAATAAAATATAAGAACATTTATTTTCAACAGTTTTGAAACAATACTGCCAAGTTGGCAAAGAGATTTTAAACTGAAATTTTAATGAGGTTGATATTAAGATTCCTTCCAGCCCTGTTGTTGCTTGACTCTGGTGTTCTTCCCTTGTCTTACAAAAATAACAAGCAATTGTTATTTGCAATAATAATGTAATCAGGATTCAACCTTTTCTGGGAACAGCTCTTTAAGGAAAATAAAGTTGCGACTCGTTTAATCAAGCCTCATCTCTCCTTGAAATAAAAAGTGTCTTGATGACTTGCCTTTCTTTTATTCTCTGTGACCTAGATTGTTGAGTGCAGTTGAACCGAACCTTATTTTAGGCTGTGACTGTCTTGGTCAAATTAAGTGGAGTGCCAATCTTAATCTACTTGTGAGGACTGGAGATTATATCCGATGTTGAATGACTAGTTATTGGGTACTGGTTGCTCTTTTTTTATTTAAACTATGAACTCGTTTTTTATTTTTCTACCCAATTTTTGTTGTCCTACCATTCAAGTCCCCTTAAAAACATGCTATTTGGAGATATATAAAACTCTATAAACTGAACAAAATGTTTAAAACATGCTTAAAACTGTATTATATAGGTGAAGTCTAAACATATTCTCCCTTTCAAACCTACTCCTTCTGTATTCACTGCGTTCTGATTGCATTATTTAAATTAAGTTGCAGGTTTCAAGAAAGAATTCTGCCCTAAGTTGTATGAATATACATAGGTTAGATGAACTCAAGAGTGAAGTATGTCACTATTAAGGCTATTAAGGGAAACTATGCAATTTGAGGAGCCCTGGTGGTGCAGCGGCTAAACAGCTCGGCTGCTGACCAAAATGTCAGCAGTTCTGAGGATAAAGCCCAGTCTTTGAATATTTCTGTTGGTAACTAAAAATATATATATATATATATATTTTTTTTTTTTTAATCACTGTTAGAGAGAGCTCAGAAAGTCTGACTGAGAGAGTTTCTTACAAAGGTGGCCATTCCGATATTCTTGTTTCAGAAAAAAAGAAGTTTTAGGATCTCATAGCAGCACTTTAGGGATGGCTGTATCATTGTACCTTTATGCCTAACACAAAGCATTGATATATCCTTGAGTACCTCTATCCGTTTACCAAATAAATACATAGAATAAGAAGCTGTTCTATTCATAACTTTATTTATACTTCTGGGTTAAAGTAAAAAATGACTGGCTTAAATATTTTTTTAAACCTCCTATTCAGTAAATATTTTCTTATTTACATTGTCTTTTATGCCATGTACTTTCCAAAAAAACGAAATTCCAGCAACTGAACCTGTATTCCTTCCAGACAGTAGGGCAAATGATCAGGAGTGAGGGAGAGATGGGCCTAGTAATCTCAGTCTGATACTGGATTCTTAAGGAAAAATTCCTGGCCACATCTCTGCTGCAGAAGACAACCTCGAAGGAGTGCTTTAAGAACAAGGAGTCCAAGAGAGGAAGGCACCCAAGTGGGCCAGAGTAGTCAGAGGTGGCTTTGTGGCCGATGTGGGTTTTGGGTCTGGTGCTTGATAGATGAGAACCATCTGGCTTGTCTGGGAGGAGGCATGGAGTCATTCTGGGCAGAAGGTAGCAGAATGGAGTACTTAAAAAAGGCACTGAGTCTGAAACTAGTAAGTTGCATTTATAGCAAAAAACAGTAGAGTTGCAATGGAGCAAGCAGAGGCCAACAGAATTTTAAAAGCAAATGGAGACCGAGTTGTGGAAGACTTGGGGTGGGGGGCACAGGGGAAGATTAACCAGTAAGCAAGCTACACACGAGCTTACTTGTGTTTACTTACTAATCTGTAGTGCACAATTTCACATGGGTTTCAAAGTGGTGGAAAACAGGCAAAATTGTGCGCTACAGATTAGTAAGTGAAGTAAGCCTGTGCGTAACTGTTTATTGGGTAATCCACTGACCCATTCAGAGTTTATCATTCCATTCTTCAAGTATATTGCACTGTGATGTTTCTTGAATTTGAAAGAGGATCTCTCTGCTCATCTCTGTCTAGTATTTGTGGCGGTGGTAGCTCTTCCTACCTCCTCAAGGATGAGTCTCCCATATAATGGGTACCAAGAGTCTGAGAGGGTGTCTGCTCTGCAGAACCTTTGCTATTTCTCACTGAGCAGTTGAAAATCTTTGGTGAGCAGGAAAATGCATGATAATAGAACTGAAGTTGGGGGTAGAAGAAGAGAGGTTGATATTTACTCTGACATACTTGAGGTCACCAGGAGTCTGGAGCTGACTCGACAGCAGCTGGTTTTTAGAAAAAGGAGAAGAAAAAGGACTCTTTTTAGAAGGGTCTTTCCCATAAGTTACTTTTCAGGCTCTTATTCTAATCACATTATCAAAAAGTCAAATACAGTAGGGGAATTTCCAAATCAATTTGCATTTAATGGACTAGCTCTAAGCTAGTACTAGTGGGGTGTGACCCAGCATGCTTAGAACACTGATAAGTTATTAACTGGCATTTTTGCCAGTTAATAACTTACCAGTGACACCATCCAAGGCAATGGGTTAGGGAAGAGGGGAGAGATTCCATTGGTTCCGTTCCTCTTCTCCTGAAAAGGTTGAGGAGACTAAGGCTCACTACAAATTCTGATGTAAAAAGAGTTTTGAAGGAGGGAAGTATGCTGAATGGAGTAGAGAATCTGGCCTCACAAGTGGTGAGAGCAGGAAAGAGCAGGGAGATAGAACAGAGGAAGTGCTGAAAGAATTCATAGGGTTGCGATTCTCAGCCCTAAGACACCACCAGGACTGCTGCAATCAACATCCCAGCTGCACAGCCCACCATACACCATCTCGACTGAGTGAGAGGCAGGATGGCTCCCTCTCAGCAAAGGTGTCCAGCATTCTCTGAAGCAAAGCATAAGAGCTTAAAATGTCAGCCATCTGGAAGCTGTGACTATAGCTGCAAACCAGTAGTGGAGACAGAATACAAATCACAGGCTAGGCTTTTTTTCAGCTACATATGGGCAACTGTCTGAGCTGCAATGGCATTTTCAGACACAAACATCATTTTATCAACTTAAAACATACTCCTGGAGACTGTTATTTAAGGATGCTTTGCAAGGTATGATACCACATACCAACATACAGCATCGGAATAAGGGCATTTGAACCTGGGCTAGCAAGAATTCATACCAGAGGCCAAAAGAAAGAGCCTTTTCTTATTTTCCTCTCAGCTTGCAAAGTTGCTCAGGCAGCTGCCAAGAAGAGTGGAAAGTTTAGAGCCACCACTTTTTCCCACACCACCACAGCTAAAATGGAGTTGCGTTCTTTATATTCTCTTAAACCATGAGGGAGGAGTAGGGTGAAGGGGTGGATACTATGTGATGAACAAGTGAGATACTCAGATGATTTTACCACCTTGGGAGATAAAAAATCCATCAATGTTCATGGATTTCATTTTTGTTAATTCACCTACTTACTAAGATTTTCTTGTAGCCCCATGTAACTTTCTTAACCCTCTTGCCCATTTTACAACCTAGGAATGTTTCCTCAAGGATCTGGAAACCTTCTCTTTGAAATGCAATCAAGGAAGAGAGCACCCCTATCTCCCAGTTTCCTAGGAGGATAGGAGCACAACCTCAGCTGGCCCTTGGTTCCAAGTTGCAAATTCACCTTTGGTTTAAAGATGTGAGAAATTTATTTTTTCTTTGGGTAAAGGCAATTAGCAAACACTGGTGGCTATCCCAATTACCAGGTGAATTTTGGATGCGCTATGTTTTTTTGGATGTATGACACTACCACCCTTCTGTCAGTTTGTCATACTGTGATGACTTGTGTTGCTGCAATGCTGGAAGCTATGCCACTGGTATTTCAAATACCAGGAGGGTCACCCATTATGGACAGGTTTCAGCAAAGCTTCCAGACTAAGACAGACTAGGAAGAAAGGCCTGTTGATCTACTTCCAAAAATTAGCCAATGAAAGAAAACCCTATGGGTCACAAAATATTGTCTGAGATTTCCATTTGCTTACTTCCGATGCATCATTGGGAGAGACCAATTGCTGGAAAAGGACATCATGTTCAGTGAAGTGGAGGGCCATCCTCAATGAGATGGATTGACACATTGGCTGCAACAATGGTCTCAAACATACCATTAATCATGAAGATGGCACAAGACTGGGAAATATTTTGTTCTGTTATACATGGGGTCACCATGAGTCAGAGTCAACTTGACAGCAACTAACAATAATATGCAGGACAACGGTGCTGTCAAGTCCTCTTGCTTGAGATCTAGTCATTATTTATCTTGAAAACATGTATTAAAATGGTTGCATCTGCCTGGCTATATGAAAAGATGAAATTCTTTTCTGTTTTGCAATCTCTTTAGAGAACTGCCTGTGATGTGTATCACATTCTGGTTTAATGCCTATTCAGTAATAAAACTTATCCTTCTCTTCTCTTCTTGTAGAAAGTTTGTCTGGGGGGGGCAGGAGATTTTGTTTTTAATTATTCTTCCCCCACTATGTACAGAGTGCGAAAAATTTGAGTCGCCTGAGGCACACATTTGCAGCTCAATTTGAATGAGATAATGCTCTCCCTTCTTGTTTCAACTCTCATACCATAAACAAGTGTCCTTTTCATGGACTAATTAGTGCCAGGTTTTTCACATTTTTGTGCTTTTTGTTGATTTTGCTGTTTAAATAGCCCCCAAGTTTAGTGCTTAATTACTGTCTAGTGTTCCTAAGCACAAGAAGGCTGTGATGTGCTTTATGGTAAAAATATGTGTGTTAGATAAGCTTGTTGTGATTGAACAATGTTATTTTGTGATCCATAGGGTTTTCATTGGTTGATTTTTGTCTTAGTCTGGAAGCTCTACTGAAGGCTGTTCAACATCACAGCAACATGAAAGCCTCTGTTGACAGATGTTTGGTGGCAGCTCATGAGGTGCATTTGTCAGTTTTGAACTCAGGTTTACCATATGGAAGATGAGAATACTAACACTAGACCACCACTGCCTCCGTTAGAACTTTTTAGAACCATGACTCTTGAGAGCCAAATGCTGCCTCTCCTTTCTCCACCTATTGAAATATTGCTCATCCTCCAAGACCCATTTCAAATCCTGCCTTGTTGATGAAGTTTTTTCTGATTCCTTTTCCACTGGAATAGGGCTCTATCTTGAATCATTGTCTAGGTATACAATCCCCTCTCCCCTTCACCTCCTGTCAGTGCCTTAAAGGTAGGGTCCCTATCTTATTCATCTTTATATACCCCAGGCATCTGGCATAGTTCTTCACCCCTGCCTGCCTGTTGCCGTTGAGTTGATTCCAACTCATAGCAACCCTATAGGACAGAGTAGAACTGCCCCACAGAGTTTCCAAGGAGCAGCTGTTGAATTCGAACTGCTGACCTTTTGGTTAGCAGCTGTAGCTCTTAACTACTGCATCACCAGGGCTCCTCCAGTTACTTAATTACATGTTTATGAGGTTTAATTGAATCCTGTTGTCTCGATTCCATTAGTGATGAGTCAGAAGTATGAGGTACATATTTCCATGTAATGTATTGATACTGTTCTAGTATTAGCCTTGGCCAAATTATAGCTTCTTCCTTTGTTTTGAGTTGGCTCCATAAGAGTTGCAAATTCAAAGTCTCTGAGGTCTTACTGATGATGTGAAAGCTGATAAGTAGTCATGGATTTTTAATAAAATGAGGCATGAAACCTTTCTGGAAAGGATGGTGATGAGGGTGTGAGGACTTGATCTGCTCTAGTTTTCAATGAAGTGGCCAGTCTCTTTTGCATGGAGGCAGCTGCTAAAACTGCCTCCCCTGGAATTACCCAGGATGAGTGAGTCAATTTAACACAATGAACACTTGTTAAGCTACCTTGTGCCAGGCTGAGGGGGGAAGGGATGGGTAAGCAGAGATAGAGAAGAGTTCTCCTTTCCAATAACTTTTAATATGTTGGCAAAACAGTTGCTAAGACTACAATGACAAGCAGAACCACAGAACAAGTAGAGGAAGTAGTCAGAGGTGATGCCTCTTTTGTGTGTTTGGGCTACCACCAAGAAACACTTTAAGAGTCTCCTCCACAGCCCCAATTTGCTTCTTCTGATGTTAGAACCTGAATGTGCTTCCAGGTTTAGGCTGTGGGAAGAGCAAAGTATGACACAGCCCTACCATCAAAAACAAAAGTCCAAAGACCCGTCAGTTGATAATTATTTGAGACTTAATAGGAACTTCAAAATGCTGCTGCCACTGCTGTTGATGATGATGATAACTAACATTTATATAGCATTTACGATGTGCCAGACATTGTTCAAAGCCTTTTATATGTGTCAAATCATTTAATTCACAACAACAGTGTGAGGTATGTACCATGATTATACCCATACAATTGATGTGAAAACTCAGGTGTAGAGAGGTTAATTAACTAGATGTAAATCACAAAGATAGAAGGAGCCAGGATTGAAAACCAAGCTGTCTAGCTCTAGACTTTGCGTACACACACACGCACTCTAACGCACACAAAATGGACTGATCACCATGGAAGATGCTAAAGAAGTCTAATATGGCCTCTGACCTAGGAAGTCAAAACAATTAGAAAAGAGTTGGAGAAAGCCTATGACAATTGCTAAATGACGTGGTATTGATATAGTGCAAAAAAATTCAGAAAAATGTATGTGTATATGTGTCTTCATGATTCTGAGCCATGAATGGGTGTGAGATGTAAAGGTGAGGCAAGTCTCGGCTGACTTAGAAGGAAACTGATTTAATGCACCACGGGACCTGCAACTAAATCTAACACATCCATGAAGTGGACAGTAATGTTATCTTTATTTTACAGATGAGAATTCAGAAGAGTGGTGAAGTTAGGAACTTTGCTTACAGTCATATAGCCTAGAGGTAGTGGAAATACGAGCTTTGAACTCTGAGTTCAAAGCCCGTGTTCTTAACTGCTACACTACATTGCTCCACCACACAAAAGTGTAGACTCCCAGGCCCAGTGATTGGAGACAGAGGGCTTCATCTTGAGGAGACTCCATATGAGTTACATTTCACTCACCTGGAGTATGAGACCGGGGTGGAGTGTCCCTTTGTTGTCCCTGCTAGCTTTATTGCTGTTCTCTCCCACAGTTATAGAGGTGAAAGGAAAGGGCAAGTGATCACACTGGTGGAAAAAATATGGCAGCACAACAGATATGTAAACAAAAGTTAAATCCAGAAGATTCTATTTTTTAAAAATATATACAAATAATTTGAAGGAAAAACTCATGAAAGGAATTTTATTGAATCAAGGGCAATAAAATATTTCAAAGGGTTTGGTATCACTTACCTAAATGGCAATAAAACTCTATTCTCATTTTACCAGATTCATTTCTGGAAACTGCTAGATAGAAATCCAAAGTCCCAAAGTACAGTCAAATTCTTGGTTTTGGAATCTGAGTCACCTCTTGCCACCAGTGCTGACTTCTCTGGTCATTAAAAAGCATCAAATAAAGCAAAAACAAGGACTTTAGATAAACTTTCAGTCCAAAGCCCAGTGGTTCAGCGTTTGGCTGCTAACCAGAAGGTGGGCAGTTCAAATCCACCAGCAACTCCTTGGAAACCCTATGGGACAGTTCTACTCTGTCCTGTAGGGTCTCTATGAGTTGGAATCAACTCAATGGCAACGAGTTTCAGCCCAAAGGGTACAGGGAGCTCACAATTTAATGTATCCGCTCAGCTCCAAACTTACAACAACGATAACATATGTAGAAAGAGGACAATCATTGTAATACAGCTGTGTCCAAAAATGAAAGTAAACACCTATTTGAAACAGAAATGGAACATGAAATAAAGTGATGAGCAGAGCCAAAGGATGAGTCTCCTAGGTCCTAAGCCTGTAGCAGACAGAGACAGCCACGGGTTCATCTCCTGATGGTAGGGCCTCAGTGCTCTAAGAGAGCAGAGTAGAGGCTGGAGGACAGAAGAAAACTGGCTGCTTTTAACTGTAAAAGAAGAGGCCAAAGAATAACTTCGGTTGATGTGCTTCCTGATTGACAAGAAATCATCAGCTTGGATAGGGGGCAACCAAGAAACAAATCATCTACATGCCAGCTCAGTTACAGATATATCTGCAATTTTCCATAGGACAGAAATTTAAAAAACCCACTGTAAGACCTAATTCTTGTAAGACTCCCTGGTTCTCAGGGAGTCATATGGAGGCACTTAGACACAGAAGAATGAGATATGAGAGAGAACATAAAGCAGTAAATACACATATAAACAAAAATGCCTGTACACCAAAGTTCCAAAATCCACAAAGAAATTAATACTAAGAAAGACAGCAAAATCAAGTCATATTCTCACGGATTGAATTGTGTCCCCCAAAATAGTCTCAACTTGCTTAGTCCATGATTCAGTATTGTGTGAGTGTCCACCATTTTGTCATCTGATGTGATTTTACTATGTGCTATAAATCCTACCTCTATGATGTCAGTGAGGTGGGATTAGCAGCAGTTATGCTAATAAGGCAGGACTCAATCTACAAGATTAGATTGTGTTTTAAGTCAATCTCTTTGGAGATATAAAAAAGCGAAGTGAGCAGAGACAGGGGGACCTCATTATCACCAAGGAAGAAAAACCAGCAGTGTGCTCGTCTTTTGGATCCAGGTCCCCGCACTAAGAAGCTCTGAGAACAGAGGAAGATTGATGACAAGGAACTTCCCCCAGAGCTGACAGAGAAAGAAAGCCTTCCCCTGGAGCTAGCACCATGAAATTGGACTTCTAGCGTACTAGCCCGTGAGAGAATAAAATTCTGTTTGTTGAAGCCATCCACTTGTGGTATTTCTGTTATAGCAGTACTAGACAACTAAGACACGTATAATGAATACAATCCAGATGAAATTAATGTTATGCAATGGTTTAACAAAGACTTTAAATATACTTTGAGTGCTCAAAGTTATAAGTGAAGGAAAAAATATGAAACAAACTGGAAGAAATAAGAAGGCTGATGATATTTAAGAAGAACCCATTAGAAATATTTTAATTTTTTTTAAAAACCAAAAAAACCAAACCCATTGTCTTCGAGTTGATTCCGACTCATAGCAACCCTATAGGTCAGAGCAGAACTGCCCATAGAGTTTCCAAGGCATGCCTGGTAGACTTGAACTGCCCACATTTCGGTTAGCAGACATCACTCTTAACCACTGCACCACCAAGATTTCCAATTATTTTAAAGTCGCTTTTAAAGTGAAGTATCCAAAATAGTTAATATTTTGATGGAAAATGGAAATTAAAACAATGAGAAACCATTTTACACTCATCATCAAATTGTCAAAAGTAAGAAATCTAACAATACTAAGTGTTGGTGAGGCTTTGGAGCAAGGGGAAGTCTAACATGCAGCTGGTGGGAATGTAAATTGGCACAACCACAGTGGAGAACAATTTACCAATATGTGGTAATTTTGTAGATATATAGAATATTCACCCCAGCAATTCTAATTTTAGATATATGTCCTAGAAGAACATGCAGAATTGTAAAAGGAAGTATTTAAAACAATGTCTGAAGTTGTATTATGATAGCGAAAAATTAAAAACCAATCCAATGCTCATCATGGGGGGAATACATACATAAATTGTTATATAGTCATTGTAAGAAGTATTGAATGGCAGTTGAAAAGAATAAATCTAAGATAAAGATATTAACATAGATACTTCTCAAAACATGGTATGTTAAGAGAAATAAACAAGTTAAAGAATATTAGATAAGTATGATTTTACTTGTATTTAGTTATGAAATATCAGAGATAATGTTATATAATATTTCTATATGTTGGGAATATTTCTCAATTTTAAATTGTGTGTTTGGTTAACAAAAATAGTAGAGAAGGTTTGCAATAGGGAATATTCTAGTTAGCCAACAGACTGGGTAATTTACTTTGATGGTGAAATCCAAGAAGAAAAATAGGAATGTAACAATTTTCATCTACCGTTTCAGACACATGTATGACCACTTCACAAACCTCTACCCACAGCTGATTAAGAAGCCTTCCATCGTGGATAAAGTGCAGGATTTTATAGAGTATGTATAACAGCTTTTCTTTTCTCATTGTTATCAATGCTGAATAAATACACTGAATCTGTGACTTCAAACAGCAATTTTTCCTCTTGTTAAGGAGATGCTAACTCTTTAGCAGGACTCTGTTAGTATGGTACAGCATTTTTGGTAAGGCATGAAAACTGATTGCAGACAATATGTCCTTAAATTTTGGCTTTTTCAGACATCTGATTGAGTATTACATTATCGTTAACACAGCTGGAGGAGACACATATCGTAAGGCAGGCAAAGTTAAGTCCCTGGATCCCTTACAAATGGGGGCACCTCTCCTTCTTTCTGGGATCCCGCCTCCTCCTTTGAGGTGTTTCCTTGTCATGGGCTTGGTGACTAAGCCTAGCTGAGGTATTTGCTAATATCTAAAGTCATAATTCTTAACACTGTCTGAGAATATTTCTATTTGAATAAAGTATTTCTGAAGGCTAACAATCCTACAATACTCAGAAAAATTGTTTTATATTTGTGGAATGGCAAGTTATAAGGTTAATTTGGGGATAGGAGGGCTCTTGGTTTGAACATCCAAATCATACCCTGAGCAACCTTTTCACAGAATGCTAAGGTCCTACAGAATATAGGTCAAAAACCACTGGGCTAGATCCCATGAAGCAATGACATTGTATTAGTCTAAGACTGAGCTAGAGATAGTCTGGGCAAATCAGAAATAGCTCTCAGTATACAAAATTAGATTAAATCCTCCCCTATAAAGTACAGAGAATTGAAGGAACCAAATGAAGACACTAGTAAAAAAAAAAAAAAAAAGACAGAGGCATTGAGGTGTTATTAGTGGCAACTGAAATGGATTAACAATAGCTATGAAAATAACCTGTAAGAAAAATTTAAACATATAAAGCCCCTGTCCTTAGGAGTTTTATGTTTTTGCTGTTCTTTAACTTTACCATGCACACATACAAAAATAATCAATTAATCTTTATTGGCTTAATGAGGCATTATGATTTTATATGAAATGTATTTGGGTGGGTTATCCTTGACTTTCTTATGTCTCAGTATCACCCCAAACCCATTGCTGTTAAGTCTATTCCGACTCATAGTGACCCTAGACGACAGAGTAGAACTGCCCCATAGGGTTTCCAAGGAGCAGCGGGTGGATTTGAACTGCCAACTTTTATGGTTAGTGGTCATAGCTCTTAACCATTACACCACCAGGGTTTCCCTCAGTATTGCAGGTAAGTATATATCACACCTGTGTTTTGCTTCCGGTTAGAGCATGGAGGAAGCTATACAAGAAGAGTCATGGTCCCAGGGAGAAATTAACAATCCCTTAGGATGTGCCCTGAAATCTTTTCAAGTGACTGGAATGTTATAAAATCTAGAACTGAGTTTATGCTAGCATATATGTCTGAGTAGAAAATCTCTAAATGCCTGGGTTTGGTTTACCTTTGAATGAGCAATCACGGAGACCTCTAACGCAAATCTACTCTCTCTTTCAGGAAGCAAGATCAGTGGACCCGGAAAAATGTCAAAGATTTTAAGGATGATCCATTTTGGAGACATACTGGCTATGTTATGGCACAAATGGATGGATTATATATGGGAGCATTGAAGAGGGCTCAATTAGAAGGGAAAAAGGTAAGATTTCTGAGGAGCTGCTTAGAATTTATGTGGTATGACAGGAATATTAAAATTTCTCTTTAAGGCTAGAGGATATAAACTCATTGCAGACAAATGCAATCTTATCTATCATATTTCTAGCATCTAACTCACTGACGAAATTCAAGCTCAACATACGTTCTAAAAACAAACTTGTTTCTGTGTTTTCTCAGTCACTTTCATAATACTGTGCACTGGAGTAGGTTAAAAGGCCTATGAATGTATTGACTTTTTAACCAAGCTAGTATTTTAGACTATAAGTGTGGGAAGCCAAAAAGTCTAAGTGTGCAAGCTCTGTGCTTCCAACTCTACGCACACACACACCATAAGTTTTTGAAAGCTTCAGCTGATCACTAAAGACTCAGAGGTACCATTTGATATACTTAAAAGAATTATAAAGATTTTGTTTCCTGGGAGTATTAAAAAGTTCCTGATGTTGATAAATAAAGACTACAAAATACAAAAACAAAAAGTTCCGGAAATAGCCCCAAAATATAACTTGAATAATCTGATTTCCTTTATTTCTTCAATTTTTGATCAAGTAAATAAATAACCATAAGGTCAAAGTAATTGTTTAATTTGCTAATACATGAAATATATCAGTCATGGTGGCATAGTGATTAAGTGCCAGGGCTGCTAGCCAAAGAAAGGGTTAGCAGTTCGAATCCACCGGGTGCTCCTTGGAAACTCTATGGGGCAGTTCTACTCTGTCCTATACAGTCACTATGAGTCGGAATCAACTTGGCAGCAACGGATTTAGTTTTTTCTTTTATTATCAGTATATGAAAAGGAAAATATTGAAGGGAAAATATTTTTAAATTGTAGTATAACGTAAAAGCAAAATTTACTCTGTATGTAAGACAGACATATAAGACAAAGTGATTCAGATTGATTGAAATAAGAGTATGAATAAAGTGTACTGTTCTGTGCCGTCAAGTCGATTCGGAGTCATAGTGACCCTATATAATAGGGTAGAACTGCCCCATGGAGTTTTCTAGGCTGTAATCTTTACAGGAGGGGGCCCTGGTGGCTCAGTGATTAAGAGCTTAGCTGTTAACCAAAAGGTTGGCAGTTCAAATCCACCAGCTGCTCCTTGGCAATCCTATGAAACAGTTCTACTCTGTCCTATAGGGTCGCTATGAGTTGGAATCAGCTCAACAGGAATGGGTTTGGTTTTTTGGAATCTCTACAAGAAGGAGCACTAAGCACTCGGCTGAAAACCAAAAGGCCTTCGTTCAAATCCACCCAGCAACTCTGGGGGAGAAAAGATCTGGCAATCTACTCCTGTAAAGATTACAGCCTAAGAAACCCCATGGAGCAGTAGGGTTTCCAAGGAGCAGCTGGTGGATTTGAACTGCTGACTTTTTGGTTAGCAGCCTTAGCTCTTAACCACTATGCCACTATATAGATTTGTGTATCCTATAAATATAAAATATACTTTGTCAAGTGTACATGGAATAGTCTCAAAAATTTAACATATATTAGAGCACAAAACCTCTCAATAAATACATATTGAAATAAATGCTAAATCAATAACAAATCAGAAAACATAACACTCCAACACCTGAAAAATTAAAGCTATAACTTCTAGAAATGAAAAATTATATATGATAATTGAAGTTAGAAACCTACTGTACAAAAATAACAACAAATTAAAATCTTTTGAAGAGTCAATAAACAACTAAAGAAATTTTCTAGACTTTAGCCCAAGATGATGAAAAATATAAAATAGAAAAGGCACCTAAGAGGCACAGAGGTTAAGATTGATTTGCAGAAAATGGAAGAATGAATGGACAGGAGTCTTTATCTGAAAACAGCTGAGAATTTTCAGAATTTTTGAAATGCACCAATTCCCAGCTCTAGCAGGCCAAGGGAATCCCCATCAGTGTATATAAAAGGAAACCCACACCTGGACACATTGTAATGAAATCGGGGTGGTGGTGGGTGGAGGGGTGGAAGACTTAAGAGCAAATGGAAAGAAAAGCATTACCTGGAGGCTGATTTTTTAACAACAAAAGTGGAAGCCTGAGAGTACAAAAAAGGAAAGTTACATACCAGTATCATTCTAAAGTATAAATGCAAAAATACTGTATGAAATATTAGCAAACCAAATTCAGCAGCGTAAAATCAGATAGTATATCATAACCAAGATGGGGTTTATCCTAGGAATTCAACGTTGATTTATGGTTAGAAAATCAATTCATTAAGATACCACAGCAACACATTAAAGTAGAAAAAATATATACAAATATATAATTTCAACAGAGAAAAAAAGCATTTGCAAAATGTTAGCAACTCGACCGCAACGGGTTTGTTTGTTTTTTTGGTTTATGGAAAAAAAAAAGGATCCCTGGTGGCACAATGATCAAGCACTCAGCTGCTAATGAAAGGTTGGCAGTTTGAACCCACCAGCCACTCAGCAGGAGGAAGATGTGGCAGTCTGCTTCCATAAAGATTTCAGCCTTGGATACCCCATGAGATAGTTTTACTCTATCATAGAGGGTTGGTATGAGTTGGAATCTACTCTACGGCAATGGGTTTTTGTTTGTGATTTATGGAAAGAAAAAAAAGAAACTCCTAGAGAACAAAGAATAAAAGGAAATGCCCCTAATGTTATAATACATAGAGCAAACAATATATTTAATGGTGCAATGTTGAAAGCATTTCTGTATTAATTTAGATGCCAGTTTAACTGCTGTAACAAGGCCAAAATAACAGTGGTTTAAATAAATATGTTGATTTTTCTCTCACGTAACGATTTGAGTAGGAGCTTTCTACAGCCAATATGGCAGCTCCACAGTGGCATGGATCCTGTCTTCGACTACACAGGTGGCTACCTCAGAGCCCTCCACCTCATTCACATTCCAGCCAACAGTAACTGGTGAAATAGAATATGGAGGCCTCATTATTTTCATTTAAGGGATTGCTTCTATTAACATTCAATTGGCCAAAATACAGTCACATGGCCACATTTAGCTGAAAGGAAAAGTAAAAATGTATTCTTTAGCTGGATAGCCTTCTATCCAGCTCAAGATTCTATTACTATAGAAGAAAAAAAGAATGGATAGTGAGAGGCCAGCTGGAGATTTCCAAATAATTCCCTTTAAAATGGAGAAGAAAAGATGTCTACAGTGATAGCTTTTGTTCTACATTGTATTAGAAGTTCTAACCAGGGCAGTAAAACAAGAAAAATGATATAAAAGTAGTGAGGATTGGACAGAAGGAAACCAAACCATGATTATTAATAATTGATATTATTTGCTATGTAGAAAACCCTAAAGAATGTGCAGTTAAATTGTTGTAATTAAAAATAGAGGGCAAAATGGCAGTGCCAGAATAGTTTTTGAACCTCTCTAAATTGTTTCACTACAACAGACAGGGCAATTAGAAAAAAAATTTTTTAAATACTCAAAATCTTTCAAAATTCAGGGTACTCCCACAACAAACCCCAAAGTACATGTGAGTAGAGCCAAACTGCCTACCATAGCAAGATCCATGAAAGGTGAGCAGCTGTGAAGGAAAAGCTTTGGGAATAAAAATGGGATATTTATTGGTTCTGAGAGCAGGGACCATAGAAATGACCAACAAGTACACACTCCTCAAGGACCTTCACTCAAAGAGAAAGTGATCTGAGACCAATGTAAAACCAGGAAAAGCTTCACAGGCTCTACTTCCAGGGTTAAAAGAAACTGGGGGAAGACCAGTGAATTCTAGTGTACCGTAAGCACTCAAGGCACTCAAAAGTATTAAATGAATACTCCCTTCCATAAGGACAGAGCCCCATATTGGGTGAAAACTACTAGTAGGGACCATTTTTAAATACTTTTGGTTAAAAACAGATAAGGGAACCCATGAGTTCTGAAACTAGGAATGCTATTATGATCCGTTTTTGCTTCCTATGGAAATCTTATAAATGTACAGAAAAATCTGTCCTATTTAAACATAAGCCAAAAAAGGATTGTGGTCAAACTTCATAAAATATATTGAGAGAAAAAAAGAAGAGAATGATCTGAACAATGGCACAAATATATAACCACATGGGATCGTATTTAAAATGTAGATTCTGATTCAGTATATCTGAGGTGGAAATGCAAATTCTCAGCAGGAGGTCAAACTGGAAAAGAATTGGTTTGAAGCCCTGATAACCACAGAGAAATGAGAAAAGTAATGATGCTTCAAATTAGTCATAAGAAACTTAAAAAAAAAAGAAGTTATGAAAGAACAGCATAAATCAGAAGTAGAAACATTATGAAATAGTATAGCTAGGCAAGAGAAGTTTATGCAAAGAGAGCTTGTAGAACTTGGAAAAGAATTCGGAATAAAGAAAAAAGATCCAGAATTGAAGACTAAACTAGAAGAAACATAAGAATAGCCACCATAGAAATTATAGTAAGAGAAATGGAGGATGAGATTAAGAAAAAGTAAAAAACAAACAAAAAAACACAGAATTGAAGAAAATAAAATAGACAATTTATTGTACAAGAAAGCCAAAGCAGCCTGATGAAATAAATACTAAACTGTAATTTAAGAAAAATTCCCAAAAGAAAAAAAATGGTGCTATCTATTAAAAGTGCACTCTGTGTACCTGGGCAAATTGATCCAGAGCTGTCAGTATTGAGCTGTACTCTAGTAGAGTTATTGCAATGTATTTAATTTGGGCTATCCAGGCAAAAATACCAAATCTCTTATAAGAGGAAGACTATTGAACTGGCATCACATTTTTGACAATGATACTATCTGCTAGAAGACAATTAAGTAATATAATTATAATACCCAAGGAAAGAATGTGAGCTGAGGATATTGTAGCCAGCAAAGCTGACCTTCAAGTACAAAGATTGAGACAAATGTTGTGAACATGTATTCCTCAGGGAATATGGTTTCCAGGAGTCCCTGAGCCATACCGGAGACTGCAGCAAAATGGAAAATGTAGGCCCCATGGAAACTTATCAGAATATCCTACCAAATCTTGAACCCCATAGTAGAATAAAAGCTCTACAAAAAAATTTTAAAGATACCTAAATGGCAAAAGAAAGACTAGGGAGAGCAAAGAAAACAGACCACATAGTGAAGCATACAAAAAGCATCAATAAATGTAAAAGGGTTTAAATCACTTATTAAAAAGATTTTCAGATGGACTGACAAAGGAAAATCTCTCTACCCCAACAGATAATAGTACATATTATTATAAAGTCATTACAATTGCAAGAGTATGGTGTAGGCAAAAGAATATACAGACAGATCAATGGAACAGAATAGGAAATCCAAAGTAGGCCCCAGAACATATGGAAATTTAGTATATGATTCAGACATCATCTTAAAGCAAATGGGGAAAAAGGAAGTTTTTGATAAATGGTTTTGGGATGTCTAGATATGATGGAAAAATGTAATAGGGTGCATTCTTCACACTTAACACTAGGACATGTACTAAATGGATTAGGAATCTTAAAGCAAAAATAAAACCATATTAGTATTAGGAAAAACAAAGTGAATTTCTTTATAACCTGGTAGTGGCATAAAATTTCCCGCCTATGACTGAAAGTCTACAACCCAGATAAGTAAATCTAATTTTTAAAAAGCAAATTAATAAGATAACAAACTAGGGAAAAATTTGCAACTTTATATCAAAAAGTTTTGAAGTCCATAACATATAACAAAAATCTTATAAGAATTAAGAAGAAAAAAATGGGCAGAAAAATGGACAAAGAATGCAAAAAGACAGTTCACAGAAAAGTGATGCAAATGACTCTTAATCATATGAGTTCAACCGTGCTTATCAGATCAGAAATGCAAATTTAAACCACACTGAGAAACAATATCTCATTTATCAGTTTGGCAAAAATTCCAAAGTGTGACAGCATATCCTGTTGACAAGGCTGGAAGAAAAGAGGTGCTCTCCTAAAATACTGGTGGGAGTACAAAATGGTACAGCCCCTACGGAAGGAAATTTTGGCACTCTCTACCAAAATAGGAAACCCTGGTGGTGTAGTGGTTAAGTGCTACGGCTGCTAACTAAAGGGTCGGCAGTTCGAATCTGCCAGGCGCTCCTTGGAAACTCTATGGGGCAGTTCTACTCTGTCCTATGGGGTCGCTAGGAGTCGGAATCGACTTGACAGCACTGGGTTTTGGTTTTGGTCTACCAAAATAACATATTAATTTACCTTTTGGCCTAAGAATCTAGGACCCTTATAACAAAGATACACTGGCAAAATACAGTATAGCATTGAAGACAATTTGTAATGCCAAAAGATGGAAAACAGTCAAATATACACAGGACTGACTGAATAAATGAAATAGCTATAAAAAGGAATGAAGTAAATCTCTATATACTGTTATGGAGTACTCTCCATGATAAATTATTAGGTAGGAAAAGTAAGGTGAGGAACAGTGTGTACTGTGTGCTACCTTTTACAAAGGAAAGGTGGGATGAAGGGAGGGAAGGAGGGAGAAAAACAAGGAAAAAATAGAGAAAGAAGGGAAAGAGGGAGACAGAAAGGAAGGAATGAAGGAAACAGAGAAACGGACTGAGACAGAGATGGAGAGATTTGCTTCTTTTCAAGAAGAAACAACAATGAGAGAATAAACCAGAAATTAAAAAAAAAAAAACAAAGAAGGAGAAAAAAAAAAACAGTGGAAAGGACAGGGATGCAAGGTACATTTTTCGGAATGTATCTTGTTTTATAGGTTTGACTTTAGAACCATTAAATACTAAACATAGTTATAAAACAAAATTTAACCACAAAGAAAAAATGCAATTCCTAAAAATTGAAAGCAAACTAAAACAAATATACCTATCAAGTGATGGCATAACTCCATAAAGAGCAATTATATCAAAGGACATTACAACAGTTTTTTATCTGTACATCCTTAGTGGGATAAATCCTAAGGACAAGAATAACAGCAAAAAAAGAAAACTGTACTCAGTAATCTCACTTTAGTAATAATATTTGTATTGTTGTTTTGAAATTACATATAGAGGCAAAGAATTCGATGAATCAGTATAGTAGGATAAAGTAAATAAGTATGTTAAAAATCAGGGTTTTCAGCATCAGAAAAATCAATCAGTAAAGACTGTGTTTTTAAAACTTGGTTTGAAATATGAGTAGGAAAACGTGATCTATTTTTAACTTCCAAAAAATATATATATGTATATGTAGGCATGTATGTATTTCCTTGCTTTGTCCTCTGAGAAAGCCCAGAAGTAATGACAACCCAGTAACATGGAGTATTGCTTAGGAGAATATGACTACTTAAGGTAGGCAAGAATATCTTAAAAGACACAAAAGCACCAACCATAAATAACTGATAAATTCAGCTAATTAAAATGAGTAATTTCTTTCATAAAAAGACACCATACAGAGAGTGAAATGGTAAACTACAAACCAAGAAAATATTTGGAGCACACTTAACTAAAAAAAGATTTGTATCCAAAATACATAAAGAATATAAACAAGTTTTTTTTTTTTTAAATTAAAAATATCCATTGGAAAATAGGAAATGGGTAAAAAACATCAACAGGAATTTCACAGAAGCAGCAGCACAAATGACCATAAGCATGCAAAACAAAAAACTCAATTTCAGGGAAATGTATATTAAAACCTCAATGAGATTTATTACACAACAGAATTGGGAAGCCTCAACCACTGCTGGAGTAAATGAATTATTACAACCACTTTGGAAAAGGGATGGGCATTACTTAAAACATTTGAAGATAATGCACATTCTACAACCTAGCAATTCACCTCAGAGATTAGAGATACACATGTACAAGGATTCCACGTACATAAAAGTTCACAGCAACATTGCTTTTCTGTGGAGGAAAAACATCCCAAATGCTTATCACAGGTATGTTATAATACTGCATATTCATGCAATGGAGTACCATATGCAATGAAAATGAATGAATTGTTTTCATAGCTATCAATAGATAAATGTCAAAAAGATAATACTGAGCAGAAAAAATGAGTTACAAAAGAATGAACACAATACAATTCTATTAATGCAAATTCAAAAATGGGCAGATTTAGAAAAGTGTTTACTATTGTTTTGAGATTCATACATAGGCAATAAAACAATAGAGAAGCAGGAAATGAGTAACACAAAATTTAGCATAGTGGTTATTACTGGTAGGGAGGGAAAGAGAGGAGATTAGAGACTTCTGAGGCACTGCTAATGTTTTGGAGGTGGGAGATAGGTTTTATTTTTCCTTAAACTGTGCATATACATCTTTATTCCTTCATCTTATATCATTAATTTTAAAAACTAAAGATGAATTACAAACTGAAAAAAAAAATTATAATTTACATAAAAGACAAAGTGCTAATCTCCCTAATATTTAAAGAATTTCTGATAGTCAATAAGGACAACTTTTTTTGGTTTTTTAAGTAGAAATATGGACAAAGCATATGAACAATTTACAAAAAAGAAATTTGAAGGTTCTTAAACAGATGCACAACTTTGCATATAACAAAAGAAAAGCAAATATAATTACAATGAGATACAATTTTTCACCTATCAGACTGAAAATAAACCAAATGTTTACTGTGTTTTTGAGCTGTAAGTGTATAATTAACACTTGTGAGGACAGTTTGGCAATATCCATCAAAATCACTTCTAGGAATTTATACCACACATAGACTTGCACACACACAGAGTGATGTGTCTAAGATTAATTACTGTAGCATTGTTTATAATAACAAAAGCTTAGAAGCCACCTAAAAGTCAATCAACAACATAGTGGTTAAAGATATTATAATGCAGCCACACATTGGAATACGTTTAAAAGAATAAGGAAGCTTTTTACATCCAAAATGGAAAAATCCTCAGGATATTAAATAAAAGATACTAAGAAAAAAACAAGCCTGTTGCTGTTGAGTCAATTCCAACTCACAGCGACCCTATAGGACATAGTAGAATTGGCCCACAGGGTTTCCAAGGAGTGCCTAGTGGATTCGAACTGCCAGCTTTTTGGTTAGCAGCCGTAGCTCTTAAAAGATATTAAGAGGAAAAAATCAAGGTGAAGAACAGTGCATGTACTAGACTGCCATCATGGGTGGTCGTTTGTGTAAAAAAATTGTATTTACAAAGCATTTAAAAAAAAACTCAAGGTATCCACAAGAAACCAATAAGAAGGGTAAATAGGGATGGGACAGGAACTGAGCTAATGGAGGAGAGGAGTAGAAGACAGACTTTTCACTATAGACTTGTAGTGTAAACACCACACATCTGTTTAGGTTTAAAAACAAAGAGTTTTATTATGGCAAAGAAATCCTTCTGCAAAACAGGGAGATGCAGTGCTGGGAGAAATCCAATAGTGTGTTCTCGGTTGGTGGGGGGGGGGGGGACACGAAAACAGCAAGATACACTAAAACAATTTTGATTGGTTAATATATACAAAGCTGTAGGTGGCAACACCTCAGTTGACCATTCTGGCAGGTGTTGACATCTTTTGCAAGGATGGCTGTAGATGATACAGAAAAGCCCTAACTTTGTATTATTATTCTAAATTTTAAGGGGAGTTAGGTCCCCCTTGGGTTTAGGCTGAACAAGTTACAAAAAAAAAACAAGGCTTCATAAGCACCTAGGCACAGGCCAGAAAAACATTTTTCAAGATAGGGTGAAGGGAGCTTTATCCGAGAACTGGGATAGTAAGTAGGGTCATGTGTTTCACACCTGTATAAATCTTGAATTGTCTCTTTTTAACGTTGGCCATTTCTAACCACAAATGCTTCCTCTAGCGGAGTATGGAGGCAAAAACACTTAAAATTATAAGTTGCATTGTATGACAAAGAAGAACTCCAAGATGGATTTGCTTAGGACAAGAAAGGATTGGGCTCAGACCTTAGCTAGAAGTGCCAGTCACACCAAGGGTTTTAGCTTTGAAATGCTCTTTGTCACTTCCCACCTTTTGATCAAGAATTCCTCTAGGAACTCAATGATCACACTTAAGGGTATTTTTCTTCTGCATGGACTTTGTCTTTGGGTTGGAATTATTGCCTTATTATTTGTACGACCTCATCTTCAGGGTGAGTTGGTCTCATGTTGCCCACAAAGGAGTAATCCATCTTCTGCAAAGGTTAAAAATGGTGGCTGCTTACCTTGTAAGTCATTTAAGACCCTGGGCAGTATCAGGTGAATGACAAGGCTCTAACACCATCAGACGGCTAACTGGGTACCATTGCAGGCACTTTTGTCAGTCATTGACTTAGTTTGTTATTTGTAAGTTCTTAAGACTCTAGGTTAAGGGAGGCTGGGCATTATTTCACCATGCTATTGTTTAAATACTATGCTTCAATAATCTTGTTATTATGGGTACATGAGTAGAGCAAGGCCAAATTGAAAGGAACAACTTGATAGACTGAACACTCAACCAAGGTGTGAGGTCAGATTTTCTTGAATAATAACAACAAGAAATAAAGCAATCTGATTTTTAGTTAGAGTTATAGAGTATAGCCAAAAGAGTATTTTTTGGATATTATTTTTTTAAATATTAGAGGAAGAATTAGAGAGGAATGGAAGATTTAATACTGAGTTGAATTGGTGCCATCAGTTACTGATTGGACCATTTTTATGAAAGCATTGTCTTTCTATGTGATTATGGAAACTATATAAATATAGTAATATTGGTCTTCATGTCTATTTGTGTTTATAGACAGGTGTGATAAACTTAAACAAAATAGATTATTATATTCTATTTATGAGATATCTAAGTAGCATTTATTGAGAGCATGAAATAAAACTATTAAAAATATAAACTAGGAGTATAACAAACGTTAGAGTAAAAGAAAACTTTATCTACTTGTACAAAAGGAAAGCTTTACTAAGGTATAAATCTTAGTTGATTAAACAAAACTGTTTCTAATATAAGTATTAAGCAAAATGTAATAACTTTTATAAAACTGTTTAAGTAAATGCTATTAAATATATAAAGTTATTTTAAATAGAAAATAGCCAAAACATTAAAATGAAACTCCAAAAATAAGAGATGATATTATAATAATATAATAAGCCAATGAGGAAGAGAATGATTTTAAATTTGAAGCAAATTGCAAAAATATCAACTGTAATCTTTACTAGTCCTAATTGATCAAACACAGTGATCTCAAAGCAAAAAGAATTATTACTATTAAAATAAAATTGTACAATAGAGTAGTTGAATAATTGACACTAAAACTATTGTAATAATGAAAAGAAAATCAACAAAGTCAGTTTAAGTAACTTTCACCTAGATGAGTAAGACCAAAAAGCTTGGAATTACTAAGGAATGATTCTAAACTTATAAACTAGAACCATCTCGAGTAGTAAGAATAAACAGAGTGAAACAAACTCAAAAGTCTGCATTACTTCAGCTTCTAAATAATGAACTTTAATGAGCTAAAATATGACAAAAGTCTATTAAGTATGTAAAGTAAAAGCTGGGCTATTTTAAATGTAATGAGAATTAGGTAGACAGTAATGAATTTAATAGCTTGCATTAAAAGCAAGGTACTAAAACAAGGGATAATACTATAACACAATTAAAAAAAAAAACCAAACCTGTTGCCATCGAGTTGATTCTGACTCATAGCGACCCTATAGACCCTATTATTTTTCTAGTAGCTATATTACATTATGAATATAATTATGAGTATAATGTAATACAGCTACTAGAAATATAATAGCCACTGAGGTATACAAAATGGCAACACAGACCTTCTGGAATTAAAACATGAGTGGCATTAAAGGTAAGGGGCATAGATTTGCAGGGAAAGAACATTATATTAAAACTGGGAACAGTATTTGAAAACTGGTGTCCACTTATACTAAAAAGTATGACCAAAATAACTAAAAAACCAGTTCTAAGTATTTCTGCTCTTAAATTCTTTACCATTCTATGAGATTAAGTCAATAGAACTAGATTATTTTGAGGACAATAAGAATTAAATGAAGAGTAATTAGTTTTAAAGTTAACTACATGATGTGAATGGTGTGATACAGAATACTGATAAGTATAAAGATGAAAATAAGAAAATACAGTTCAAAGATTTCAGCTGTTTTCATAAGAAAAGTATACAGGCCTGGTCCAGAAATCTTGGGGAATGTAAGCTGTCTCCTCAGGTGCCGTCTAGTACTTGTCCAGGAAAGAAATGTTTGAATTTCAGCCCAAGTCTCTTAGTTGACTGGAGGGTCAGTTAGACACTTGAATTTTAGTTTTTAATGTTTTGATAGGCTGGCAAATCCAAAAAGATTCATCTTTTTCAATAAGCACTGTCTCCAGACTAAATTAGGAGGTAATTTAGATATACTTGGCTTTTCAGTTTCAAATGCTTTTTTGACCTGTGAAGAATATTTTTTTTTAAGTAAAATTAAGCATGGCTGTTACAGCATTTTATAATAATGCAGTAAACTTCAAAAGGAAAGCTATTTATAAAATCAGTTAAGAAAAGAACAAGACTGTTAAGATTCTGCATCAGCAATCAGTTTCAGTAATGACATAGGTGCTTTTTGTACAGTAGTAAGGACATTGAGGGCCATTCAGTTTTGAAGAACTATTTCTGTCATCATAGTTATTTTATCATTCATTATTTCAGTAATACATTCTCTTTTAATTTTAGGAGCTTCTGTAGTTAACATCATAGAACAGTGAACATCAGTAACATTCTTATATAAACTTTACAGTAATCTTTTAGTTTACCCAATCCTGTGTAGTTAATTTGGTTTCATGTAGTCCTGGATCAGTAGTAGTCCAAAATTTTTGTTAATTTTTAAAATCCAGATTTAGTCCAAAGATTTCTATATTTGAAATACAATCTTTTGCATAAGCTTGATATGGGTTCAGTTTCGTTGCAATATTTTGTTAAGTAGTGAAGTAAAACCTGTGTGTGGATGACAAGTTAAAGTGTTCATGGTCAGCTTATGACAATATTTCTTAAAACACATATAGAAGCAATGTAAAACAAAAGGAAAAAAACGTGAAACAGAAGAAAATACCATTAGACTAATTATTATCTTTGTTTCTTAAAGAGGTTTAAATATAACTTATAACAGTTTTCATACGACACTACATTATTATATGCTCATACATTTGAAAAGTAATAAAATTTTATGGGTGATGATGTTAATTCCCCAGTTAAACTATAGGACTAAGTTAATAATTAAAATTATGTAACATATTTCATATAACATAATAGTTTTTTTTAATTTAGTAGTTTTTTTTTGTAAAACAGAAACAAATCTTTTGTGACCTTTTTATGAAATCTTAATGACTCTTAGAAATTAAAACATTAAATTAAACTTGTTACTTTTTTTATGGAATTTCAAAGTTGTTAGGGGTTTATAATAAGTTACTAAGAAATGACGTTTGTTTAACAGTGAGAACTCAACTCTTGGTTATTTGACATTCAGGATCTTAAAATTTTTTATAAATTAAGCCATTAAACTTACAGTTGTACTAAATGAGAGTTTTGACAATATTAAATTCTTTTTAAATAAACTCTTTAAATTTTTGTCTCTATTATATATTCTTTATACCTACCTACTCATTGTCATCGAGTCAATTCCAACTCATAGTGACCCTATAGGACAGGGTAGAACTGCCCCATAGGGTTTCCAAGGAGCAGCTGGTGGATTTGAACTGCCAACCTTTCAGTTGGCAGCGATTGCTCTTGACCAATGTGCCACATTTTAAGTGACAATGAATATACTTATTGCTAGATTTATATATAGAGAGAGAGAGAGAACCTTCTTCTGTGACATGAAAAGTAAAAAGCTTATAAGCTTTAAGTATACTGAATGTCTATTAATTTTAAGATCAATAAATTATCCAAAAGCTTTAGAAATCAGTCTAAGCTTATATATTATATTGAAGTAAGTTTATTTAAATCGTTTATATTTTTATTCAAACCTTTATTATTTATCTTATTTGCCTGATAAGCAGCTTAGTCTTTTTTTCTTTTTTGTAATAATTACAGTCTTAAATAAAACATACCTTATATAATATCTAGCTTAAGTTACTTGGAAAAGTTTTACTTTTAAGGTTGACATAAAAATTTTGTTAGGCTAGGATTTTCATTTGAGACTCATTAATTTTAGCTGTTTAATCTGTATAAGTACTTACTTATTATTAAACAAATTAGAATAATACCATCTGGAGGTGAGAAATTATTATTTTTTTCTTTTACATGTTATAGAATCCTGTGAAGAAGTAATAATTTAAAAGTCCTGTTGTACCAAATGAATAATTTATCTTTTTGGTGCTCTTTTTTAAATGGACCACTTTACGTTATTGAAAGTTTAATTTATGGCTTTCTGAGACAAGATGAAACTTACATATCACACTTAAACAAACAAAACAAAAAAGCTATACCACATGTATTGTTAAAAAGTTAAGAAGAACTTTAGACACTATAAACTACAAAAGGAACTGTTTGAACCATTTCAGGGTTGCCATTTTCTCTGATATCTCTTCATGAAAAATCCTGGAAACAAACAATAGTTTTCTAATTTTTTTTTAATTTATATAAGCATTCGGAAAACATTACTTGAAAGTTTTGATTCAAAAAGAGTTACAATTTTTTTCTTCTTCTATACAACTTAAAGCCAGCAAAACAAGACAGGAAACTTGAAAAAGAGAAATAGAAAAAACCACATGAAATTTTATATTCAACATCACATAAGAAAAACATATGGGGAACGCAGTTTCTTTAAAGTGATTACAGAGATTTTTAATTACTTCACATTTGAACGTGAACCCCAAGTTAGTATCCCAGTAAGAAGGGAAATCCAGGCTTTTTTATGAAAAGCATGTGAAAAGATTTTTGTGCACTTAGAAAATTGAAAGTAACTTTCCAGCTGTTTCCAGCTATAGAAGCAGAAGTCACAACTTTTGAGCAGTTTAAAAATGAAAATGATTAGCAGCCGTAAATTAGCTCTATTCACACAGACTTTAGTTCTAAAGGCTCAGCTTCCAAAACCTCAAGGGCTAGTTTTGAAAATCTCAAATTCTAGCCTTGAAGGCTCGGCTTCTGAAAATTCAGCTGCTGGAAACTCATCAGGTTGTACACACAGTGAACTAAAAGCAAAGGAGACAGAGGAGTAACAGGTGCTTGAGATTTTAATCTTTTAGGGAGGCAATTTTAGTGTCCTGTTGTTTCAGATGCCTCCTGGTACAGAAACTCTTATTTACTGCAAAAATAGAAAAAATAGATTAGACATGTCGAAAGTTTTCCATATGGGTGGTTTATCTTGGTCTTCATACTGGGCATTTGTCTTTTCCTCTTTTTTTCTCTCTTAAAAATAGAATAGGTATACATGTGAATTTTAACCTGTTTCAGAATGTTTAAAGACTAGAAAACACACTAAAAGAGTACAGAAGGGCCAATGTCTGACTCCAAGTTGCCCTTTGAGTAACAGTACCATAATGTTTGCTTATGGATTGTGCAGAAGTCCCTGAAGGGCATTCTTCACTCTTGAATTTGTTATTCCCCATCTTCCTGTTAACTGAAAGTGTGCACTAAAGTCAGAATCAAAATGTGTCCAAACTTGGACTTGCAGGCAGAAATGCTTAACCCAAGCCTACAAGTGAACAAACAGTTTTTGCCAAAGTGCCCAGACCAGCAAGCAGAAACATTTAACCTGAACTTAGAGGTGGACAAACTATTCTGACCAAAGTGCCTGGACTTGCAGATGGAAACACTCAACCCAAACCTGGAAGTAGACAATCAATTTCCTCTAATGGTGTCCCAGTGGAGGGCAGAGAATTACTCTTGATTGTTGTCTTGCAATCAAAGGCACCCAAACTTTTGAGTGGAGAACTTAGACCCAGACTTGCAAGCAGACCAAGACTCAAGGAGTAGAGTTACCTCTGTCAGAACCAGAACAGGGAGAAAAGGGAAAACAAATTCAGGCTAAATTAAGATTGGAAGTGAGCAAATACTAATGAAAATAAGCTAATAAGAATAAAAGTGCACCAGTAATAAAACTCAGAGGCCTCAGTTCAAGGATGCAGCGGTTCTATCCAAGAGGTACTCACCCAGATGGTCCCCAAAGGTCCGTGGAAAAAGGAGAGTCTGATTGACTCAGCTGGATCCAGAGCCCATTTTCACAGTTTTGGCGGGGGGTGGGGGAGGGTGTCAGAGGGAGTTGCCTATGGATCCCACTTCTGACACCAAATGTTGTAGTATAAACACCATACTTCTGTTGAGGTTTAAAAACAAAGAGTTTTATTACGGCAAAGAAAGTGTTCTGCAAAATGGGGAGATACAATGCTCAGAGAAATCCAACAGTGTGTTCCAGGGGGTGGGGGGCAATGTAATACAAAGACTTACAAAGGAAAAAAACTGCAAACGGCACAATACAGCTAAAACAATTTTGATTTGTCAATATATACAAAACTGTAGGTGGCAATGCCTTGGTTGACCATTCTGGCAATGTGTTGACATCTTTTGCACGGATGGCTTTAGATGATACAGAAAAGCCCTAGCTTAGTAATATTAGTTTATTCTAATTATAAGTTTTAAGGAGGTTAAGTCCCCCTTGCGTTTCAGCTGAACAAGATTAAAAAAAAAAAAAAAATACAAGGCTTTGTAAGGACCTAAGCACAGGCCAGAAAAACATTTTTCAAGGGAGGGTGAAGGTGGCTTTTTCTGAGAACTGGCATAATAGGCAGAGTCACATGTTTCACACCTGTATAGTTCTTGAATTATCTTTTTTTTTTTTTTTTTTAACATCAGCCATTTCTAACAGCAAGCACTTCCTCTAGCAGAATAGGGAAGTAAAAACACTTAACATGACAAGTGGCATTGTATGACAGAGAACTCCAAGATGGAGTCACTTAGGACAAGAAAGGATTAGGCTCAGACCTTAGCTAGAAGTCCCAGTCATACCAAGGGTTTTAGTTTTGCAAAGCTCTTCATCAGACTTCATAATCTTTTTAATTTCAAAACATGAATGTATCACTTATTTTTTTTAAAGGAGGGCAAAAAGAATATATAAATAACTAATTGGGTTAATTTTATTTATTTGTTTTGGTTAAAACATCATTGTTTGTCTTCCCACCCACTCTTCCCAAGAATTAACTTTTTAGAGTTAATAGAGGCCTAGTCCTGGTCTACTCTTGTGGATTGAGTATTAAATTTTTACTCTTGCTGGAGCAGTGCTGTCTAGTTAACAAAAAGTTCGCATTCAAGTGTAAGTCTGATAATTGCTTTAGGTTAATGCTATCAAGTCAGTTCATCCTACATTAAACACACAACCAAAATAAAAAACGTCTTAGTTGAATATTTTTCCTGTAAATCAATGGTTCTCAGCTGGGGGTAATTCCCCCTCACCCAGGGGATATTTGGCAATGTCTGGACATATTGCTTGTTGTCAAAACTGGGGAATGCTACTGATATCTAATAAGTACAGGCCAGGGTTGCTGCTAAATATCTTACAGCCCCACCACACCCCCCCCAACAAAGATTATCCAGTGCAAATGTCAATAGCACTGATATTAAGAAACTCTGCTGTAGAGGAATGTAAACAGAAGGCTCAGTTTGTTTTGCTGTCAAAAGAAACACTCCCAAAACCTGTGTATACGGAAACATGCTAAAACATCTCTTATGAACTATAAAAAGGAATAAAAAATTATTTTATAAGCTACAATAAAGTCTAGTATATTGGTTACATTAGGGACTTTTCCAAGGAATAATTTAATGGATCCTTAGCCAGGGGAAAAATAGAAAATGACATCTGACTGTCACAAATTGATGTTAAGTGCAGTCCTTGTCCTCTCCCAGCCCCTGACCTTTTTCCAGATTCAGTTCCTGAATGCTGTTGGAGATCTGTTGGATCTGATTCCCTCATTCTTTCTCACAAAAAGCAGTAACCTGAAGTTTATACACAGACCGGAAATGGGACATTGCTCTGCTCTCATTAAGGTAAACTATACAAAACAACCCCTCTTTCTCCCTCTTTCTGGTCACACAGACTCTTTCTGTATGTTACCCAAATTGTGGCAAAATCTTATCACCCCTACCTATAGCTGTTTGCCAGCTCCTGGGTTCCTATATCACAGAAGTTCAAAACTAGAAGGAACTTCAATGGAGGGAATTGGAAGTACATGAGGTCATCTCTGTTTGTTCTACCATTTCTTTCATGCTTGATGCACCTGCCATTTCCTGAATTTTAAAAGGATGGAGTCTATCTGTTTTGTGTACATTAAAGGTTAATGTTGGACTCCTTGGCCACATTTTCCAGTAATAAATATAGCAATAGTCACTTGGGTTTTAAGCAAAGAGTTGCAGAAAAATTCCTGAATTGACACAACCCCTGTATGCTTTCTACACTTAAAATTGTAGTCAGTTATCTATATGCCTCTGTGTTATTCACTGTTATTCTGGTCATAGGTTCTTCCTGGATTTGAGAATATCTTTTTTGCTCACTCAAGTTGGTACACGTATGCAGCCATGCTGAGGATATATAAACACTGGAATTTCAACATCAAAGATAAAGACACCAGCAGTAAACGTCTCTCTTTCAGCAGTTACCCAGGTAAATGAATTTAGAGGGACATCAGAGTACACCTGAGTACTTTGAGTACACTATAGAATAAAATGGTGATTCAGAGCAATAGGAGAGAAAGAAGAAATGTTTAGTGGTTAGTATACCTTAATGAAAATTCTTATTTTTAGACTTCCTCTTGAAGAAATATAGCTTTAATACTTTTATTTAATAGAAATGATATAATCTGGGTTAATAGAGTTGCCAAGTAGAAGACACTTTGTAAGTGTAAATGATACTTCTAAATTCACATCACAAATGCCAACTATTTATTAAGTGCAAGGCACTCTTCTAGGCTCTGCAGTGGAAGCGAAGAAGAGGAAGAGACAGTTCCTGCTCTCAGTAGCTCCCAGAGGGACTGCATTCTGTTTCTCTTATTCATTGCAATATCCATAGCACTTAGCCTAGTGTGTGGCACCTAGTACTTAATATAATACAATTCTGCTGAATGAATGAATGAATATGTAAGCCTGTAAACCTTACAGTACAGTCAGAAGGATGAGATATGTACAATACAAATAAGAATAATAATATTACTGCATACTGTGTATACTACAAAAGAAGTATTTCAAATGTTGTGTTAAAAAGAGGAAGAACTTACCTCTGATTATTGGGGAAAGGAAAGAGAAGGTTGTCATTTGAGATGGACCATGAATAATAGCTAGAAAATCAACAGGTAGAGATGGATGGGGAGGGCTGTCTCTGTAGAGCAGGGATTGCAAACTCCTATGTCCAAAGGAGACAGGCAGGTGATGTAAATGAATAAAGGGGCTGGTATAAGAAAGGAAACCCTGGTGGTGTAGTGGTTAAGAGCTATGACTGTTAACCAAAAGGTTGGTAGTTCGAATCCACCAGGTGCTCCTTGGAAACCCTATGGGACAGTTCTACCCTGTCCTATAGGGTCACTATGAGTCGAAATCGACTCAAAAGCAACAGGTTTTTGGTTGTTTTTCTTTTTTGGTATAAGAAAATATAAAATGGAAACAATTGTAGCAAACAGGGGACCCATGGAGAAGAGGCCAACTACCCCACTCCCACTGATTATTGTCATCCAGGAATACGGAAATCAGTGTTTCCAGATCTTCTAACTTAAGAGAAGATAGAAATAAGGATTTTTTAAAAAATAAAACCCACTCTGAAAACCAAATAGAGTATGTCTGCTAATTGTAATTGGCTCCTTGCTTTTGGTTTTGCAAAGTTTCCAGGAAATGTCATGAGCAAAGGCAAGGGGAGAATGTTTACAAAACATCTAGTCCAACAAGAAGGCAGCGTGAATTCTTCTGACCTTTTATTCCAAACCCATAACTTATGGAGTGGTTATACCAACCGTCTGTCCTATCTATCTAACTTCGACAGAGTATCATTGCCCCATCTGAGTGTTGACACAAGGGTATAACACAATAGTTTTCTGTCCTTATAATCTGGTCCTTCCTTTGGAGCTGCTTTGTTTTCCTCTTTGTCTTAGTTTACTTAATTATTTTAGGATCAAGGAAGACTCCTCTATTTGAGTCCTTTGATTCTTTTATGTTCAGTTAGACTGAAATTTAAGGATAGCAAGAGACTGAGACATGTCAAATGTTCTTACTCTTCCTCTTATTTACTATAAAATGCAACGTTTGGACATTGCTTACACTGCTTTGAAATCTTAGTGGAATATGGCAGACTGAACAGTCCTGGACCCCAGAGCTAATGAAAACCTGGAAGGATTTTCCTAAGAATCTTAGGACCCTGTTAACATTTGCATATATACCCTTCCAGAACAGATAGATACATAGGTACATGGATAAAAATTTTAAGAGCAGTTGAAACTAAGAGAGAACAAAAGACATTTTTTGCCCCAAGGTGTTTCTATGGGAGTCAGTGAAGCAGGGTGATCCTTATCTTTTTGTAACTGGCTTTGTTCTCAACCCCAAGCAAACAAAAAGTCATGTAAAATCACATTAGTATTATGAAGAGCTGTTTGATTAAGGTATCAGCAACATTGGATTCATCCAACAGCTGTGGGTCTAAGTTTTGCTAGGAAGTCCATGCCATGTGAGCTGTTGAGCCCAGAACAAAGCTGAATGGATTGTTTCTTTTTCTCTGATGGAGAGGGTGTCATGGTAGGTTGAGTGGGTTAGGAGTGTGGTGTAATTTTTTTATCAGAGAAGGCAGGGCCTGGAGGCACCTTCTGACCTGGACAAGGATACTTAAAAATTCCTGACTCAGAATATACAGATCAAGTTACAAAGAAACGTTCTTGACTTGGGTTGAGGCACATGTTGAACAACGATAACTGGGATGGTACAGGTACCATCATACTAAAGATATAGATAACTCTGAAGATTTCATATGCATTTATCCACACTCATGGCCCTCCCACCAAATCATATAAGTGACTATCAAGATGATTGCCATGAAAAGCACTAAAGCTTCAAGACACAATGACTTTTTTCCCCCTAAGATTCTGAAGAAGGAAAAAGGTATAGCTTAGGCATCTGCTAAACTGTTCTTCAACATACAAAGTCCAGCGGTTTTACTTGTTTTTCTTATTTATAAAATGACTCCGATATAATGCTTACTTCATAAAGTTCTAAAAAATTTATAATTTATTTATTTGTCAACAAATACTTGTTAAGCACCTACTGTGTTCTAGACAAAGGAGTTATGATGGCAAGCAGGATTGACAGTCCCCACTCCTATCGAATTTGCATTTGGTGAGAAATAGTGACCAATAAAAAGCAGTAACAATACAGGGTGATTGTGTGATAATACAGCAGGCTAGTCTGGGAGTATTCCGGATAGCTTCTAAGAGGAAGTAAAATTTAAATTGAGGCACAAAAGCAAGTATAAATTAGCCAGGCCAACAGAGATAAAGGGGGTGGTAGAATGTTCCAGGTGGAGCAAACCGTGGGCGTGAAGGCCTGTAGACAAGAGAAAGCATGGAGAAGGCCGGTAAGTGCAAATAAAGGGCAATGCAAGACCATTAAAAAGACAAGTGTGAATAACATGATTAGATTTGCATTTTAGAGTTACCTGATCCATGAGAGAGAGAGGATGGAAGGAGCTGTGAAGAGAACATTTAGAAGCTGGTGCAATAATCTAGATGATTTGGACAGTGTAGCTAGTCAATGTATGGATAGAAGATTGATATTCATCTTCAAGAAGAAAAAAAAAAGTCAAAAAATGACTGCTGAATTACCGTAGCACATCATGACTTTCTATGAGATCTTGTCCTAGCCAGAAGTCTTGAGTGATCATTACCTAACGAGAATGACAGAAGGGCACTCCCAAAACTGTACTGCAGCGTGGGAGAATAGCAATACCATAGCAATTCTTCACACTACATTCATCAATGTTACGAAGGATTTGCTGCCTCCAGCACACCCAGATTTACCTGAGCCTACCTCACCCTCTGCATTTACGAGTGCCCCAGCTGAGTCCATAAAAAACGAGTTAATATTGTCAAGGGAACAGATTAATTTAATAACACCCATCCTAATCTGGAAAGGATTTAAAATGACTTGGTTGTTAAACAAGTTCAGTTTTTTCTCAGTTTGTTGTAAAAATGAGTGTGGAAATTTCTCTCACCCTTGGGGAAGCCACTTCACCTGAAGAGACTAACATAAAATGTCCTGAGAAAGCGAAAACTACACCAAAGTATACCAGGTGCTGATAATCTCAGTACCACTCTTAGGCCAAGGCAAGTGAGGCCCCAGCTTTGGAGTGCTTTCCTCAAAACCTTTTAAGTGCCTCTCCAGTGCCCTGAGACCAACCACGATGGCAGACCAGGGTGCCCTGGCCCTAGACTGTGCCTTATGCATGTCCTGGTTTCAGAAAGCTCCTTTCTAGAAATTTTCTAAATCTCCTTCCAGTCCCTGGGACCAGCAGGGCTGGCAGAGATGGATCCGGGCAGGGCTCTCTGACCCCTGGCCCCACATCTCCTTTTCCAGGAGCTATTCCCCTCTACCCTGACCCCGAGTGGGGTCATTAGGATGCCACGAGGCACTCTCATGTTTATGGGGACTCCTGAATAAGGGGCGGGGGGGAGGGGAATCATGATGCACACACAGACCTTTCCGCTGGCCCTTGCAGCATGTATTTTGCTAGATGCTGCATGATTGGGCTGCCAGAATGGTGGTAACATGATACTTTTGACAGCCTCTCACATCAAACACAGCATGTGTTCAGAGCTCCAGGCAGCCAACAGTCTGTCATTTACTCTTGGGCTTAAGCACGTATGTGAGCTCCTGTGTTGACTTTCACCTGTCTATGTTCTGACTACAGAGCTACCTCCTATCTATAGACTCTGAGAGCGGCAGGGTGGAGACAAGTGAACTTTACCATGTGTGCCCCTGCTGCTGGCCCCTCTGGCGGACACCTTACACCCCTGCAGGGTCTGCATAACATGTGAGGCAGTCCTCCAGGGAGGGCTTGGCCTGTCTTCTCTGGAGGCTCTTGAGAACCTTGTGCCTCAACACAAACAGACCTTTGCAATAGCTCTTTTATTTATTTATTTATTTATTGTGCTTTAAGTGAAAGTTTACAAGTCAGTCGCTCATACAAAAACTTACACACACCTTGCTATGTACTCCTAGCTCCTCTCCCCTTAATGAGACAGTGCACTCCTCCTCTCCACCCTGTATTACCCGTGTCCATTCAACCAGCTCCTGTTGCCCTCTGCCTTCTCATCTCACCTTCAGGCAGGAGCTGCCCACATAGTCTTGTGTGTCTACTTGATAATAGCTCTTACGCTGAACACATATTCCTTGTAAAGTTTAGACTGTGCTGGCTCTGCCCACAGGTTTCTCACCTATTCTGCTCACTGGTGGTGGTGTGTGGATGGCAGGAGTATAATCAGCATGGGAAGAGATTTCATTCTGGTAATGCCTAAGGAGTCCACGAGAAGACATGGCTGGAAAATATGTTGATCTATGTTTATACTATAAAATCTCAAATGTAACTTTAAGGACCAGAAAACAAATTATCATTCATATATTTTCTTAACAACATACAATTGTAAGGCCTGCATTTGTGGTCATTATCAACACAGCATAGTAACAATCTTTGAGAGAGTCACTTGGAAGCTGGTATCCATAGGTGGCATGATGGATGTTGCAGTTGTTAAGTAAGTGGTATTAGGGAACTATAATACAAATGGTTTCAAAAAGTCATGGCTTTGTGAGTAGTAAGTGTTGCTAGCTTTTTCTCATGGTGCGAAGTATAAAATTAGCCAGAAACAATGCATTTGATACAAAGAACACAAAAAGATGGTATGCAGGTATTATAAAGACTCTTCACATGTACTGATTGTTTAAGAAACAAATTGTCTTCTTTGATAAGTCATTATACCTTGCATGAGCCCATGAATTTGATAAGATACTTTTGAATCAAATTGTTTATATAGGCAGACCAAACCAAAAACCAAACCAGTTGCTGCCGAGTCGATTTCAACTCATGGTGACCCCATTTGTTGCAGAGTAGAGCTGAACTCCACAGGGTTTCTAAGTCTGTGACCTCTCAGAAGCAGATCACAATACCTGTCTTCTACAATAGGCAGAGGTCCTACAAAAGGTAGTTTGCCTAAGTGCCTGGAAACCCTAAGGAGTGTGGCCCTGGTTGCCCTTGTTTTGGAAGCTTTCCATTACCCACAAGAAGGGTTTTGAAAAACCATGGTCTGTTTTGCCTTACGATTGATAAGGCTAAGGAAGATAAAAGCCCTACATGAGCCTTTCCCAGGATGCTATACACAGCCAAACATTAATTTTGGCAATGCGAGGCAAGAACCAAAGAAGTAAGACATACAGAGAAATCATATAGGGAATGACTACATTGAAAAGGTAGCCAATATCACTGCATGATGACCTCAGCTCCAAGTAAGGACTTCAGAAATTTTGGACTCCTATCTGAGTCGGAATCGACTCGACGGCAGTGGGTTTGGATCCACAGGAATGAGACATGTCTACCAGTTTTTGGTGTTCTCACAGAAATCCCTTAGAGAGAGGACAGTCCTAGGGAAGATTAAGACCAGCACATCTTATATATTGTTCCAAGCAGTTGGCTGGCACTTCACAAAACAGCATAAACAGAAATTAAATGAAAAAAATGATTCACTGACAGTCCAACCTTCCAACCTTCCAACCTTCATTTTCTATGGCTGTTTGTTCCCTTCTGATCTCTGACCATATATTAAGGTAATTTCTATGTGGTTGTAATCATAGTATGGTCAGTATTTTATATTCTCATTTTTTCACAAAAGCATGTTTTATGTAACCTCACAGTTTTCCTCATTATTATAAACAATATCATACTGTTTAAAGATATCATAATGTAGCCACTTAGGTTATTTCAACCTTTTGCTTTTAGAAATAAAGTTGTAAATATCTTCCTTTTATTTTTGGTTCCCTTTCATTCATTTGGATTACTTCATTGGGATAAAATTCCAACAATGGACTTAACCAAGCCCATGGGTATGGTAGGCAGAATAATGGCCCCCAAAGATGTCCACATCCTAATCCTTGGAACACATGAATATGCTAATGTACATGGCAAAGGGGAATTAAGGTATCAGACAGAATTAATGTTGCTAACGGGGAGATTATGCTGGATTATTCGTGTGAGCCCAGTATAATCACAAGAGTTCTTTGTTGTAGAAGAGGGAGTGTCAGAAAAACGGCAGCATGAGGACTTGGTCCGACATTATTGGCTTTGAAGATAGAAGAGAGCCATAAGCCAAGGAATGAGGGCAGCTTCTAGAAGCTGGAAAAGACAAGGAAACAGATTCTCCCCTAGAGCCTCCAAAAAGAGACACAGCCCCGCTAACACCTTGATTTTAGCCCAGTGAGACTTCTAATTTACAGAATTGTAAGATAATAAATTTGTGTTGTCTTAAGTCACTAAATTTGTTATAGCAGCAATAGAAAAATAATGCAATGGGTATAAACATTTTTAAGGTATAATTTATAGACAATATAATTCACTGATACATGTGTATAGTTCAATGAGTTTGGGGGAATGTAGAGTCTTGTAATGATCACCAAAATCAAGACATAAAACATTTCCATGATCTCCAAAAGAGCTCTCATGACCCTTGCCCCTACTTCCAGTCTCGGGCAACCATCTGTATGCTGTCTGTCTCGATAATTTTGCATTTTCTACAATTTCAAATAAGTTTAATCATACAGTATACAGGGGTGTTTTTTGGTCTGGTATCTTTAATTTAGTATGATGCTTTGAGATCATTTATTTTGCTGTATGTATCGGTAATTTGTTCCATTTTTATTGCTGAGTAGAATTCTATTGTACCGACATTCCACAATTTGTCTGTTCACCAGTTGATGGACATTTGGATTGTTCCCAATTTGGGACTATTATAAACAACGCTGCTGCTAGGAGTCACATACAAGTTTCTGTATGGATGCGTGCTTTCATTTCTCTTGGGTAGATTATTTTATTTTTTTTTTTTTTAGATACCTAGGAGTGAAATTGCCAGTGCATATAAAACTGCTAGACTGCCGAAGTGACTCCACCATTTTGTATTCCCACTAGCAATATAGTTCCACATCCTCACCAACACTTGACAATATTAGTCTTTTTAATTTGAGCCATCCTAGTAGGTGTATAGTGGTAGCTCCATGTTAACTCATGATATTAAGCATCTTTTCATGTGCTTGATGGCCGTTCATATATCTTCTTTTTAAAAAATATTGAGTTGCATTTCTTCCTATTATTTAGTTTTTAGCATTCTTCATTCTTTTTTTTTTTCACTCCATTAGATCCAAAAGATTTTATAATCTGATTAATTCCCTCTAGAAGTAGATATACTATATCAATTCATTTGCTCAATTTTTTTTTTTTATTGTACTTTTGGTGAAAGTTTATAGCTCAATTTAGTCTCTCATAGAAAATTTTTATACACATATACTTTTTTTTTATTGTCATGTTACCCTAGCTGCAATCCCTACAATATGATAGCACATTCCCTCTCTACACATCGAGTTTCCTGTGTCCATTCAACCAGTTCCGGTCCCTTCCCGCCTTCTCATCTTGCCTCCAGAGAGGAGCGCCTGTTTGGTCTCAGATATCTGCTTGAACTAAGAAGCACACTCTTCACGAGTATTATTTTATGTTTTGTTGTCTAGTCTACTCTTTGTCTGAAGAGTAGTCTTTGGGAATGGTTTTAGTTCTGGGTTAACATAGCTACCAGGGGTCACGGCCTAGGAGATTCCTCCAGTCTCAGACCTTTAAGCCAGTCTTTTTATGTGAATTTGAGTTCTGTTCCACGTGTTTCTCTCACTCATTCAGGTACTCCCTGTTGTGTTCCCTGTCAAGGCAGTCTTGGTGGTAGCCAGGCACCATTTAGTTCTGCTGGTCTCAGACTGAGGGAGTCTCTGGTTTATGTGGCCCTTTTGTCTCTTGGGCTAATATTTTCCTTGTGTCTTTGGTGTTCTTCATTTTCCTTTGCTCCAAGTGGGTTGGGACAAATTGATGTATCTTAGATGGCCACTCAGAAGCTTTTAAGACCCCAGATGCCACTCACCAAAGTGGAATATAGAACATTTTCTTAATAAACTTTGTTATGCCAATTGACCTAGATGTTCCTCAAAACCATGGTCCAGAGACAATGCTATTTTGTCCCTCAAAGTATTTGCTTGTGTTCAGGAAATGTCTTACCTTTTGGTTTAATTCAGTTGTGCTGACTTCCCCTGTATTGTGTGTTATCCTTCCCTTCACCCAAGATGATTCTGGTCTACTACCTAGTTAGTGAATTCCCCTCTTCCTCCCTCCCCACCCTCGTAGCCATCAAAGAATGTTTTCTTCTGTGCTTAAACCTTTTCTTGAGTTTTTATAATAGTGGTCTCATACAATATTTGTCCTTTTGCAACTGACTAATTTCACTCAGCATAATGCCCTCCTGATTCATCCATGTTATGAGATGTTTCGAGGATTCTTTATTGTTCTTCATCATTGCATAATATTCCATTGTGTGTATGTTCCATAATTTTTTTATCCATTCATCTGTTGATGAGCACCTAGGTTGTTTCCATCTTTTTGCTCTTGTGAACAGTGCTGCAATGAACATAGCTGTGCATATATCTATTCATGTGATGGCTCTTATTTCTCTAGGATATATTGCAAGGATGGGTTTGTTGGATCCTATGGTACTTCTATTTCTAGCTTTTTAAGGAAGTGCCAAATTGATTTCCAAATAGCATTCTTTTTAAATCCTAGATACAAGTCCTTTGTCAGGTACATATTTTGCAAGTATTTTCTCCCAGACTGTGGTTTGCCTGTTTATTTTCTTAACGGTTCCTATTGAAGTCTTTAATTTTGATGAAATGCAATTTATAAGTTTTTTTCTTTTATACTTCATGCTTTTTGTTCCTATCCAAGAAATGTTTGTCTAAATATTTTTACAAATATTTTCTTCCAAAAGTTTTATAGTTTTAGCTCTTATGTTAAGTCTATAATCAATTTTGAGTTAATTTTTGTGTGTGGTGTGAGATAAGTGTCAAGGCTTCTTTTTTCAGTTAGGGATATCCAATTGTTCCAGTACCATTAGTTAAAAGACTATCCTTTCCTCATTGAATTACCTTGTCACCTTCGTTGAGAATCATTTGAGCATATAGGCATGGGTCTATTTCAGAACTTCTTTATTCTGTTCCATTGAGCTCTATGTCTATCCTATGATGTTGTTGTTAGGTGCCGTTGAGTCGGTTCTGACTTATAGTGACCCTATAGGACAGAGTACAACTGCCCCATAGGGTTTCCAAGGAGCAGCTGGTGGATTTGAACTGCTGACATTTTGGTTAGCAGCCAAGTTCTTAACCACTGTACCACCAGGGCTCCATCCTATGATAATACCACTCAATGTTGTACTGGAGCCGGCTCGTACCAGCTTATGATAGCAGACTACTAAATATTTAAGAATTAGCAAATTGGTTGTTAAATTGTTGATAGCTTAAAAATCAGCTGTGGTGGGAGTGTTTGTATCACAGAAATCAACAACTTCTACAAATCAGCCCTGCCCTCTTTTTCTGAAAGATGGTTTACCAAAAAAACATTCTGATTGTTATAGCGTTACAGTATATTTTGAAATCAGGCAGTATCTGTCTTCCAAGTTTGTTTTTATTTGTTTGACTATTTTGAATTTCCATATAAATTTTAGGGTCTCCTTATCAATTTCTATAAAATAGTCTACTGGAAATATGATTTCAATTGCATTAATTCTATAAATCAGTTCAGAGAAACATGTCAACAATATTGTTTCTTCCAACCCATGAAATAGTGTATCTCTGTATTTATTTATGTCTTCTTTAATTTCAGCAATGTTTTGTAGTTTTCAGAGTAAAAGTCTGGCATATTTTTTGTTAAATTTAGTCCTACATAATTTCTAATGCCATTGTAATTGGAATTTTTTTATTCCTTTTTCCAATTGTTCATTGCTTGTACATATATATATATACATTGTGCACATATCTATATAATATACAATATAATTCCGACTCATAGCGACCCTATAGGACAGAGTATGTATGTCTTGCTACATAACAAATTGCCCCAAAACTTAGTGGCTTAAAACAAGGATTATTATTTGGGATCTCATGGTTTCTGTAGTTCACGAATTTGCATAGGGCTTAGTGGGGATGACTTATTTCTACTCCACTATACCTGGGGCCTCATCTGGAAGACTCAAACGCTTGAGGGGCTGAGATCTCTGAAAGCTTAACTGAAGCTGGAGGATATACCTCCATGGTGGCTTATTCACGTGTTTGGCAAGTTACTGCTGGCAAATTGGTTCCTCTCCACTTGGGCCTCTCCACAGGGCTGCTTGAGTGATCTCACAACAAGGTGATTTGCTTCCCCCAAAGCAAGTGATCCCAAAGAACAAGGCTGCAAATGGAATGCCTGTTATGACCTGGTCTCAGAAGTCATACACTGTCACTTCTGCCACATTCTATTAATTAGAAGCAAGTTTCTGTCACTAACCCGCATTTAAGAAAAGGGAATTAGAATCTACCCTTTAAAGGAAAAAAATCAAAGAATTTGTGGAAATTTTAAAACCACAACAATATAGATATATTATTTTTATATTTACATTAAAAAATTTATTGAGGTAAAATTCACATAAAATAAAATTCACCATTTTAAATGAATAATTCAGTGGCATTTAAAAAAAAAACCATTGCTGTTGAATCAATTCTGACTTATAATGACTTTACAATATAGAAATATAATTTTTATATTTACATTAAAATTTTATTGAGGTAAAATTCATGCAAAATAAAATTAATCATCTTAAAATGAACAACCTAAAAAACCAAAACCCAAACCTGTTGCCTTTGAGTGGATTCCAATTCATAGCGACTCTATAGGACAAAGTAGAACTGCCTGATAGGGTTTCCAAGGCTTTACGAGAGCAGATTGCCACATCTTTCATCACCGAGTGGCTGGTGGGTTCAAACTGCTGATCTTTCTGTTGGCAGCAAGCATTTAACCACTGCACTATCAGGTCTCCTTCAGTGGCATTTAGTACATTCAAAATATAGCCTAGAGGAACAAAATCAATGAAGCATATATATAAATATACAGAGAGAGATTTATTTCAAGGAAATGGCTCACACAGTTGTAAAGGTTGGAAGTTCCAAATCCCTGGGTCAGGCATTAGGCTGGACTCACATAGCTGCAGGGGCTGATGAACCCAAAATCAGCAGGTCAGATAGAAGGCTGCTGGCTCACATCTCAAGAACCAGCGGTCAGAGGATGAAGAGTTGGATGCAGGACTGAAAGAGGGCATGCCAGAGCATCCATAAATATTGGATGCGGGCCACATTCCCAAGGAAACTCCCCTTTCAATTGATTAGCTGCTCACATCAGATCACAAAATGGAGGGTGATTACATAATATCTGCCAAACCACTGAGAATCATGGCCTAGCCAAGTTGACACATAACCTTAACCATCATACCACCTATATCTATCCACTTCCAAAATATTTCCATCACTCTGAAATTTTACTAAAATCCTATACAAGTAGTTTCTCCCCACTCTTCCTTCCCTCCAGCCCCTTGGCAACCACCAATCCGAGTTTGGTCTCTGTGGGTTTATCTCTTCTGGATATTCCTTATAAACATGTGGCCTTTTGTATCTGGATATTTCACTTAGCATAATATTTTCAAGGTCCATCCATGTTGTAGCATGTATCAGAATTTAATTTCTCTTTATGGCTGAAGAGTATTCTATTGTATGCATATACAACGTTTTGTTTATCCATTCATATGTTGCCATCAACGTTTAGGTTGTTTCCACCTTTTTGCCACTGTCAATAACGCTGTAGTAAACATTGGGGCACAAGTATCTGAATCCCTGTTTTCAATTCTTTGGAGAATTGAGGAGTCATATAGTAATTCTCGAGCCCTGATGGTTCAGTGGTTAAGAGCTCAGGCTGTTAACCAAAAGGTCAGTAGTTCAAATCCACCAGCCACTATTTGGAAACCCTATGGGGCAGTTCTACTCCATCTTATAGGGTCACTATGAGTCAGAATTGACTCAACGGCCACGGGTTTGGTTTGGTTTTATGGTAATTCTATGTTTAACTTTTTGCGAAACCTCTAAACTGTTTTTCATAGCAACTGAACCATTTTACCTTCCCACCTGCAATAGATGAGGGTTCTAATATCTTCACATGTTCACCAACATTCGTTATTTTCCTTTTTATTATAGCCATCCTGATGGGTGTAAAGTGATATCACATTGTGGCTTTGTTTTGCATTACCTCTAATGACTAATGATATTGAACATCTTTTCATGTGCTTTTTGAACATTTGTTTATCTCCTTTGGAGAAACATCTACTTAAGTCATTTGCCCATTTTTAAACTGGGTCATTTATGTTTTTATTATTGAGTTCTAACAATACAGTAGCCCTGGCGGCATAGTGATTAAGAGCTCAGCTGCTTGCCAAAAGGTTTGCAGTTCAAATCCACCAGCTGCTCCTTAGAAACCCTATAGGGCAGTTCTACTCTCTCCTCTAGGGTCGCTATTAGAATCAACTTGATGGCAACGAGTTTGATTTTTGGTTTTAACAATACAAGTCTAATTAAATATATGACTAGCAAATATTTTTTTCTCATTGTGTGCTTTGCCTTTTTTCTTTACTGTCCTTTGACATGCAAAGTTTTCAATTTTGATGAAGTCCAATTTTTCTATTCTGTCTTTTGTTGTTCATGCTTTTGGTGTCATATCTAAGAACCTCTTGCCAAAGCCAAGGTCACAAAGATTTACGTCTATGTTTTCTTCTTGTAAGAGTTTTATGGTGTTAGCTCCTATACTTAGGTTGTTGATCCATTTTGAGTTAATTTTTTGCATATGGCATGAGGTAGAAACACAACTTCATTCTTTTACACTTGGACATCAGTTGTCCCAGCACTACTTGTTGAAGAGAGTGCTTTTTCCTCCTCCAAGGTCTTGACACGCTTATCAAAAATAGATTTACTATAGCAGTTACCATGGTAATTACAATTAACATTCTAAATTTATTACAGTCTAGTTTGTATTAAAACCAATTTAGCTTTGATAGCATTCAAAAACTTTGCTCCTATAGAGCTCTGTCCCCTCCCCCTTCATGTTATTGTTGTCACAAATAACATCTTTATACATTGCATGTCCAATAAAACAGATTTATCATTATTTTTATGCATATATCTTTTAAATCATGTATGACATTAAAAGTGGAGTGTCTGTTTCTTTGTACACCTTGTGATTTTTTGTTGTTGTTCAGAACAGGATATCATAATGTGGTAACTTTGGAAATCAGAGTCTCCTCCTTCCCCAGGGTTTGCTGAGGTTACCCACTTGTTCCAACCATTTCTGCTTGTTTTTCAATATTTCTATGAAAGGACACGTACTTGAAGCTGCCTACTGTGCAATTTTGCTGGCATCCTATGTATATACTTGCTTTATTGTGAGGCTTTTCAAAATTCATTTTTCAGCTCTAGTAGCTTTTTGTTAGATTCCTAGCTGTTCTGTGACACCGTAGTGAGATATCTGTCAACTCAAGCCAGTATGGCTACAGTTTCCCACAACAAGAGTTGGGAAGAGGGAGTTGGTAAATACACTCAAGCAAGGAAGACATGTACTCACATTTTTACAACCTTGTAAGAGAGTTCAGTTCCTCCTTGCCTATGGTCAATTTCTAGTGCCTTCAAATAGTTGTTTTTAATAATCTTATACAGTATAATTTTTATCTGTGGAAGAAATTACCTGATTTCTTCATGCTGCATTATTTGAATACTCATCTTTGGTATGAATTTTTTTGCCTATTAATATATGTTAACCAAATCTTTCCATAGTACCAAAAAGCATCACAAGAGTTCCTTTTAGAAGCCTCCTTGACTTTCAGGCTGAGTAAGCCAACCCTCCTTAGAGAATCCCTAGTATCCTGTGCACAATTTCTTCAGAGCCTCTATCCCATTTTTCTGTTGGTCTATACACTAAACTGTAAACTTCTAGAGAACAAGTACCATGTTTCATTCAGATCTGTGTCCTCAGAGCCAGCATAGAGCCTCACACATTGTAATCAGTTGTAGAAAAAATGCATATGGAAGGAAGGAAGGATAGAGATCAGGACAAAAGTTAAAAAGAAAAGAGAAGAGAAAAGGAAACGAAGGAGGCAGGCAGATAAATTATGGGTAACTCACTTCGATGTGGAACATAGTGAGAACTGCAAGAGAGAAAGAGACGAAAATAATGTGAGAGGTGAGGATGAGGGCTGCCTAAGAGATCGTAGTCTGTATCATAATCTAATTGTCTTCTATTCTTGGTGATCTCCTTTTTTGCCCTTGATTTGAGAACAGGACTCCAAGATGCTCAGGAATTGTTAGCAAGGCACCTGAGATGGAAACCTGTGTATTCAGCATAGGAGTTATACCTTGGAGCTAACTTTTTGTAGCCTCCTTGATTACAAATAACATACGAATAAAACCTGACAAGTTTTATAGGAATTAGGGAGCACTTGAGTTTTAAGTAACTATAAACTTTTTTTTAAGTATATTTTGTTGTGGTTTTTGTTATTGAAGTCGAAAGGAAAAAAAATATTTTTGTTTTGTTCCTACTATGTGCTAGGAACTGTCAGTGACATAATGTTAAACATTTGAAATGTTCTCTGTCTAATTTTCAAAAGAACCTGACAAGGAGGGTATTTTATCAAATAAAGAAACAGATTCAGAGAAGTTAAGTAGCTTGCTGAAGCTCACACAGTTCGGGGGTTGGTGACTGGGTTCAAATGCAATATATATGACTATAAATATCCATTTTTCTCCAGAAATGATTCAGCTTGCGTTTAAGTTAAATGGTTAAAACTAAAAGAGCCATGAGCTCAAAGGCCCTCCTCGTATGCCAGGTGGTAGTTGGGTGGAGCTCTTATGTGAGAACAAAGGCTGGAACCTATCCAAAGTACTTTTAATTGAAGATTCCAGTAATCATGAACCCTATGAGGCTGAGATTTCAAGCTTAATTATCTCTAAGTGTCGCTCTTTGGAATGCGCTTAGTGTGTTTCACCAAGTATGTGTGTGTCCTACATTGCATGGGGTCCGGATATCCCATAAGCTCCCACACACATATATACATACCCTTGAAACTTGAATGTTCCTCAGAATTTCCTTGACAGCTTGCTAAAAATGCAGATTATAAAATGAAAATTCTAAAATGCCACCCATCTAAAGCACAGAAATTCTGATCCAGTTGATCTGGGCTGTGGCATTGTAACAAGAAGCCTATGTGATTCTAACATACTGGGTGGTGTCCACAGCCTGTCTGTTGAAACTCTGGAAGCCCTCATGGTCTGAGCCAGCAAAGACTTTGCTCGGCCTTTTCCTGTTTGAAATTCATGTTCTTGAAAATAGGTGCACAGAAATATAAAGGAATATGTTGAAAGCCTCAGGAAATTTTTGTCAAGTCTCTTTCATAATCCAGGATATTACCTTGATAAATTATAAAATTGCCTTATGTATGTCATAAATGTTATTAATATACTGTGTTTTATTAATTTCATGTTATCTGTTTGGTCTTAGATTTTGGTCATAAAGCTGAAATATATACAAAAAATGCACAAAATAGTACATGTCTTCAGTCTTTAAACTAGCCTTTAAACTAGTACATGTCCTCAGTCTTTAAAAAGAAGAGAAGGGGAAAAATAAATAAAAGTAGAATTAGGGTACCTGTTTCAAAGGACTAAGGCAGACTAGGAAGAAAGGTCTGGCAACCTACTTCCAAAAATTAGCCAATGAAAACCCTATGGATCACAATAGAACATTGTTCAATATAGCACTGGAAGATGAGTCCCCTAGGTTGGAAGGCACTCAAAATACACAGTGGCTGCAAATATAGACTTGAGCATACCAATGATTGGGAATATGGCTCAGGACTGAGCACGTTTTGTTCTGTTGATTATAGATGGATTTTATACCACTTAATTTCTGTTTTTAAAGCACCTTTGTTTTGTTCTTTATCTGCCCCTGGCACCTTCCCAGGCCACCGATGGCTTCTGCCAAGCCACACCTGTTTCAATCATCACTCCCACCCAGCTCAGGAAGTTTCCTCCCTCCTATCTTTCCATAAATCCCACCTTATTTTCCATACTTTTCTTGATTAACTAGTCAGAAGGTGATTTCCCCCAAATCCACCCTGTCGAAACATGCAACTCCCTGTGACTCACTCTCTCCTTAATTGCTTCTAATGTATCTGCTCCACTGTGTGTTGAGTAAGTGCTGCTGCCATTTGTATGACTACATATCTCTTCTTATCACATTTCTCAGGTATGTGGTATAGTGGAAAAGACATGTGTTGAGAGTCAGGCTTAGATTTTATTCCTCACTATGCTGTTTATTAAGGAGCCCTGGCGACGCAGTGGTTAAACACACGGCTGCTTATCAATGGTTTGAACCCACCAGCTGCTTGATGGGAGAAAGATGTGCCAGTCTACTTCTGTAAAGATTTACAGCTTTGGGAAACCCTATGGGGCAGTTCTACTCTGTCCTACAGGGTCATTATGAGTAGGAGTTGACTCAATGGCAATGTTATTTGTTTTTTTGGTATGCTGTTTATTAGCTTTAAATATTTTAAACAGTTCGCATAAGCTGGTTTTTTGTTTTGTTTTGTTTTGTTTTTTTGAAGATTAAATGATAGCATACATTCTTCCAAGAAGGAGTCCTGGTGGCAAAATTGTTAAGTGCTTGACTGCTAAACAAAAGGCTGGCACTTTGAGCTCACTCAGCAGCACTGTGGGAGAAATATCTGGTGAACTGCTCCTGTAAAGATTAAAAAAGAAAGGTCATCGAGTCTGTTGTAATTCATAGTGACCCTATAGGACAGAAAAGAACTGCCCCATAAGGTTTCAAAGGCTGTAAATCTTCACAGAAGCAGACTGCCTCATCTTTCTCCCTGAAGAGAGACTGATGAGTTCCAATCCCCCTTCATCCCCCACCCCTCCACCACTTCTAAGTTAGCAGCCCAGTGCTTAACCACTTCGCCCCCGGGGAACAGCCTAGAAAATCCTATGGGGCCATTCTACTCTGTCACGTGAGGTTGTTGTGAATTGAAATAGACTCAATAGCACCTAATAACAATGACAATATCCTTCTAACGCAAAGTATCTAGTATAGAGCACCCATTGCCATCAAGTCGATTCCGATTCATAGTGATTCTATAGGACAGAGTAGAACTGCCCCATAGGGTTTCCAAGGAGTGGTTGGTGGACTCAAACTGCCAACCTTTTGGTTAGCAGTGAAATGTTTAACCACTATGCCACCAGGGCTCCCATATGTAGTAGGTGTACAATAAATGTCAGTGACCCTTGTCGTCTCTTTCTCCCTTAGACTCAACAATTATTTATTGAGCACCTACTTGTGTCAAACTCTTTTCTTGGTGCTGGATATTTCAGCGAATAAGACAGAAAAATTCCCTGTCTGTGGGAGTAGTTGGGAAAATAAATAAATAAATAAAATCTAAATAAAATAAAATAATTTATTATTAAAGAAAAACAAATTTCATTTTGATGCGGATAGCAGCAGGATGTTGGTTGGAATACAAACTCAATTCTTCATATCTTCTCTCTATGACCTTTAAGAGACCGCTGCAGAGTATTCAGACTCCACAGTCAAGGCTCAGTGTGCTTGAATATGTAAGGGGCATGAACCCTCCCTCGACCACATTCCTGTTGCAGGATTAGGCAGAGTGTGGCAGTAAATACTTACTTGATTGAAGAATTATCCAGAGGAGAAGAGGAGGTTGATTGGTACCAGTCAGGATCTTGGCATGAAGAGAAGCAAATAAATGCCATCCTGGAAGGTGCCAAGGCTGAATACATTATGGAGTTGGCAGAATAAGGGACTGAAGGATGTCGTATCCTGGAATAACAGGGAACCCACAGGCTTTCTTTTCTTAGGGGGAGGAAACAGTGGATTGTCCTGTGGCAAGCAGCAACCTTAGAGCTGTGATTCTGGTCAAGATGCAGAGGGCGGCCAGGGCTTGTGCTTTTTGAAAAAGCCCCTGAGGGAATTTGAATATAGCCTCTGAACTGGGAATTATTGTACAGTGCCTGGCATATGGTAGGTGTTTAATAAACGTTTATGGACTGATTGTATGACAGACTTAGAAAGATCAGACAGCCAGGTACATGTGGGCATTTTCCACAAGTCTGAGAAGTGATGCGGTCTCTCCTCAGCAGTGGGAAGAAGCTGAGCAGAAAGGCTGTGTATGCTGCAAATGTGTTACTTTATTAAAAAAAAAAAAAAAAAGGAAGAAAGTGAGGAAAGAAAAAGAAGAGTTACTGAAATGCCACATCCATCTGTGTTAAAATCAAATGGCAACAAGACATTTCAAAGCAAAATATATTATATAATTGGATTAATATTATTGTATCAGATAACAACAACAACAACAAAAAACCCAACCAGTAGCCAATGAGTGGATTCTGACTCATGGCAACCACGTGTGTCAGAGTAGAACTGCACATAGGGTATTCAATGGCTGTGAACTTTGAGAAGCACATCGCCAGGCTTTTCTTCCAAGGTGCGTCTGGCTGGATTTGAACTACCAAACTTATGGTTAGTAAATGAGCACTCAGCTATTTGTACCATCCTATTGCTGAGTAAAAAATAACCCCCAAACTTTGTAGCTTAAAACAATATGTGGTTATTACTGCCTTTGAGTCCACAAGTCAGCTAAGTGGTTCTTTATAGAGTAAATGTCTCCGCTGAGCACACTCATGGGTCTGTGGTTGGTTGCGGGATCTTGGATGAACTCTCTTACATATTGGGGGTTGGTCAGCTACAGATTAGCGTTGGCTGAGATGGCTGGGCCCTCCTCTGTGCAGTCTCTCATGCTACAGACTGGGCTAGACTGGGCTTGTTTATAAGGTTTACAAGATTACAGAAGAATGAGCAAAAACATGCAAGGTCTCCTGAGGCCCGCACTCAGAACTCACACAGTGACACTTCTGTCACACTCTTCTGTCACACTCTGTTAAAAAAAACTGAGCCAAATTACCAATCCAGGCCAGATTTAAGAGGTGGGGAAATAGATAACACCTCTTGACGGAAGGAGCTCCAAAGTCACCTTGCAAAGGATACGGATAGAGAGAGGGGTGAAAAATTGCAGCTCAGCTATTTTTATAATCATGATCCACGTACTGACCCTGAATTGTGTGTTATGTCCTTGATCAACACTGATCACATGCCGACAGTTCTAAATGTTCTGTGTGCTTCCCTATCAGACTCTTCTTTTCTAGAAAGAAGGGGTGTGTTTTTCTGCATCCTCTGGGTTTTGGAGCAAGCTAATACATGCAATGGGCAAATGGGCGTATTGTAAATGCACTCGATAGGATAATAAGAGTAAACCCTCTGGACTGTACTAAGCAATTGATTTAAATGGCATCAGAGGAGAGTGGTCACTTTATTTTTGTGATTAGAATTTTTTTTTACGTCTTGGAACATGATTTATTAACTGAAAGAGTTCTCTTTTATTTCTTTATTAAATTCAGCAAGAAGCTTACTAAAAAAAATGTTATTAGCAGGCTGGTTTTCATAAAACACTAACGTGTATCATTTTCTCCTCAACTAAAATTTATAGTCTGCCTTCCAAAGCTGCTAATGACGGATGAGAGCAAGAAGATAGTCTTACATAGTCAAAGAATATTTATTTCTCTTAAAATGCAATGTCTCATGACTGTGTCCCCTCTCTGAGCCTTTTCCTTGTTATCTCAAACTCTAATCTATAGAATCAGCCTCCTTGACTTTAGTTTTCCAAGTCAATTTATCCTTTGTTCCAGAACTCTGGGTGGCTTACATTTTTCCATCGCCCAGTCTATTTAACTAGCACCCTTGCTCGTGAATGAAATACGACTTGTAACCTGTTGGTGTTTACTCACACATATCGGAGAAAGCCTGCCCTCTAGTGTCCGTAGAGGTTGTTACAGTAAGGGGTGAGAGCAAACGTACCCTGCCAGAAATATGGCATGACATCCTAGGGGGATTTTGCTACCAGAGAGCATGCTCAAGACTGCCAAGTAAGGTTGTACAGTTTGAGCACTGCAAATGGGTCCCAGCCTGAGAAGTGAATGAATAACCGCTGAAATCCATCCTGAACTCTACCAAGCCATGTACCCTGATGTCTGGACTGTGTCTGCCAAGGAGCCCTGGTGGCACACTAAGTAAGTGCTCAGCTGCTAACCAAAAAGTCAGCCTGCTCCACGGGATAAAGATGTGGCAGTATGTTTCTGTACATATTTATAGCATTGAAATCCCTGTGGGTCAGTTCTACCCTGTCCTGTAGTGTTGCTATGAGTTGGAATTGAATCGATGGCAGTCGGTTTGGTTTGTGTGTGTGTGTGTGTGTGTGTGTGTGTGTGTGTGTGTCTGACAAGAGGGCATACCCATTAAAAATTCACTCAATCGTGCCATCCACTGACCAAACCTTGTACCCACCTGGAGTATGTAACTTTTCTGATTCACACAAACCTCTCTATAGGCTAATGGCGGCCTTGAGGAAGCTCATTAAAAGTTAATTGGACACTGTTCTCGTCATGTAACCTTCCTACTCAGAAATTTTCAGAAATTAAAATTAGAGCTGAATGACATCACTTGGCCCCATTTTATCAGAGTAAAAAAGAGGGAGAATTGCCAAGTTATTCAGTGGCAGTGCAGGGAACTAAAATGCAGGCCTTCCGACTTAGCTTTGGCTTTCGGGTAACCCCTTTATTTGATGTCATTCTAGGCTCACAGTAGGTGTGCAATGGCATGTAAGCTCGTTATATAAAAATTGGAAAATGCAAAAACCGTAAAATGAAATCAAAGAAGGCATCCATATTCTTACTAGCCAACTGTGCTAATAACCCTCCATAATAAAAAGTTCTTCTGCAAAACCCTAGCAAGTGGGGATTTATTTCTGTTTATCATTTTGGAAGCTTCGAAAAGACCTGATTTAGCAGCTTAAAAATGTAGTATATTTTTGTCATCCTCAATCATAAATCAGAAGTTCTCCATGGAGAGAAAACCCAGCAGTGGCGGTCCACTGCCACCTCCGTAAGCAGCAATTGGGTAATAGCCACAGAGCTGAACCAAGGCTCAGGATAACACTGATGCTTTTTGCAAAATGTATGTAGAGTTCTGTGCTCTTAATGATGGTTCAAAGTCCTGTGTATACATGAGCTTATTTGTATGTTTGTCTTTCCTGTAGGGTTTTTGGAGTCTCTGGATGACTTTTACATTCTTAGCAGTGGTTTGATATTGCTGCAGACCACAAACAGTGTGTTTAACAAAACTCTACTAAAGCAAGTGGAACCCCAGTCTCTCCTGGCCTGGCAAAGAGTCCGTGTAGCCAATATGATGGCAAATGGTGGTAGGAAGTGGGCAGAGATCTTTTCAAAATACAACTCTGGTAAGTGGCCCTCCGGGATAACTTTTAGGCATGTGTGTAAATTTAGATTTGGGGTTAACAAGTAAAGCCATATCCATGCCCTGCCTTCACGTCTCCTGATATTTCAGGCACCTATAACAATCAATACATGGTCCTGGACCTGAAGAAGATAGAGCCAACATACAGCCTTGGCGATGGCACTCTGTACATTGTGGAACAAATTCCGACTTATGTCGAATATTCTGAACAAACTGGAGTTCTACGGAAAGGTACTTTCTTCATGCTGGAAGTCTGGAAGTGTGATGAGTATGTATATGTGTGTGCATGTATGGTGGGAAGTGTATAGTGGGGAAGAAATGATGGGGGTGCTATTGCCAGTTACGCTGGAAAAGAATTACCAGGTTTAGCCTAACGTGTAAAAACCTCGACCTCAAACTATTATGCTACTGTGTGCAGATTCATAAATGAATTGGGCTTTTACTACCTTACGGCTTCTCACGACTGTAATATTACCTTCTCTCCCTGGGTTGCTTGGAAACCCTGGGGACGTAGTGGTTAAGTGCTGCGGCTACTAACCGAAAGGTCAGTAGTTCAAATCCACCAGGCGCTCCTTGGAAATTCTATGGGGCAGTTCTACTCCGTCCTGTAGGATCACTATGGGTCGGAATCAACTCAACAGCAACAGACTTGGCCCTGAATTCCTGGGTAAAGCTGACAGTTCATACTGACCAAGAAATTGGAAAAGTAAGGATACAGGACACAAAATCCCTGCCCTGAAGGAATGCACAGTCTAGGGTAGCAAGACATACACAGCAGCCATTGAAACTCAGAATGCTAAGAGCAGTAGTAAAGTCAGGTGTAGCAAGCCCAGTGGTGAGTCTGAAGAGGGCACCACTGTCAATGGGAGAGATCGGGGTAGGCAGTTTTGGAGAGCAAGGTCATAGCACAGTCATTTGAAACCCAGGTTCTGGAGTCACACTGCCTGGGTTTGAATCTTTGCTTCCCAAAGTCTCGAGAAAACCAATCTCTTCAAGCCTCACTTTCTTCACCTGTAAAACACCATAGTCGTTGAAAACATTGAGTGAAATAAGTCAGTCATGAAGAGACAAATATTACATGAAATATCTAGAATAGGCAAATGTGTAGAGACCAAAGTTTATTAGTGGTTAAAGAAGCCCTGGTGGGGCAGTGATCAGCAGTTCAAATCCACCAGCTGCTCCTTGGAAACCCTATGGGGCAGTTCTACTCTGTCCTATAAGGTCGCTATAACTTGGAATCACTCGACGGCAACAGGTTTGGTTTATTTGTTGTTGTCGTTGTTGTTGTTAGGTGCATTTGAGAAGATTTCTGACTCACAGCAACCCCGTGTGACAGAGTAGAACTGTCTCATGGGGTTTCCTAGGCTGTAATCTTTACAGGAGCAGATCGCCAGGTCTTTCTCCCTCAGAGTCTCTGGGTGAGTTCAAACAGCTGTCCTTTTGGTTAACAGCCGAGCTCTTAACTACTGCGCCACAACAACAACAACAACCAGTGGCCAAAACGAGGTGGAAAGGGGAAGTCGTCGCTTAGGGGACACTGAGCTTCTGTTAATGATGATGGAAAAATTTGGAAACAGATAGTGATGGTGATGCTTACACAACATGATGAATGTAATCAGCGTCACTGAGTTGTAAATATAAAGATTGTTGCCTTGGCAAATATTTCGTTATATATATATGTGTGTGTATGTATAGGTTTGGGTTTATGTATGTGTGTGTGTGTGTGTGTATATATATATATATATACATATATATATAAAATGGAGGAAACCCTGGTGGCATAGTTTTTAAGTGCTTTGCTGCTAACCAAAAGGTCAGCAGTTTGAATCTACCAGGCACTCCTTGGAAACTCTATGGGGCAGTTCTACTCTGTCCTATAGGGTCACTATGAGTCAGAATCGACTCAACGGCAATGGGTTTTATATATAATGGAAACCCTGGTGGCTTAGTGGTTGAGAGCTATGGTTGCTAACCAAAAGGCTGGCAGTTCGAATCCACCAGGTGCTCCTTGGAAACTCTATGGGGAGGTTCTACTCTGTCCTATAGGGTTGCTATGAGTTGGAATCAACTCAACAGCAATGAGTTTGGTTTTGTTTTTTTTTTTTTTTAATATATATAATTTTACCACAATTAAAAAACTGGCTAAGAAGATTTTTTTTAAACACCATACAGATCCACAATCACTTATTTGCGTTTTGAAAACCGAGAACTAAAACCAAAAGTTTTTGTTTTGTCCTATTTAGTAGCAAAATCTGACCTGATTTGGACTCAGTTGGCAGCAAAAAGTGATGCGAACTATCTATTGATAGTCTTTATTCCCTCCTAGAGCAACTACTTACACATTAGGCTACAGAAAAATCAATCCTTGATTATGAGATACTCCCCACTGGGAGCATAATGTCATATATAATACATGAACTCCGTTGTTCTAAAATCTGAAAAACCTTCAATTCTGAAATATGTCTGGCCCTTGGGAGTTTTTGGATGTGGGAAGGTAGACCCTTAAAATTCCATAGGTTGTCACAAGAATTGAATGAGATAATTCTTGTAAATTCTCCAGCACAGTGCTGGCATATAGCTAGCACTCTTATCTTGCATTGGGCATAGTGCCTGGCATACACGGTAAGTCCTTGCTGCTGTTTGTTTAATAAATGAAAGTAGAGATGACATCCAAGCGAAGATTTAAAGGCTAAAAAGGAGCTCATCTATTTGACAAGGGGACAAGATCATTTCAGGCAGAGTCAATCACACTTATGAAGGAATGGCACATGAACCTGGGGTGTTGTGATTGAGAAAGCTAGAGGGGGAGTCTCTGGATGATACAAATGGTTAAATGCTCTGCGGCTAGCTGAAGGTTTGGCAGTTTGAGTGCAGAGGTGCCTCAGAAGAAGGGCCTGGTGATCTAGTTCTGAAAAAATAGCCACTGAAAATCCTATGGAGCAGAATTCTCCTCTGACACACGTGGGGTCATCGTGAGTCAGAATCATAAGATGGAAGATAGGTACAACACTTGCTGCCATCGAGTCAGTTCCAACTCATAGCGACCCCACCTGTAGTGCTCAGAACTGGCCCCCCATCGGGTTTCCAAGGAGCCGCTGGTGGATTTAAACTGCCGACCTTTTGGTTAGCAGCCAAGCATTTAACCACTGTGCCACCAAGGTAGGTAGTGAAGGAAAATGTCAGCCTTGTAAACCCTGCTAAGCAGCTTAGGTTTGATCGTTTACCAAATGGAAGATTTAACAAGGGAGAATAGACTAGAGGTGGGAGAAAGGAGACTAGTTAGGAGATTATACAAGATATCAGCTGATAGACAAACAGGGAAAGAACCGTGATAAATTGGGGATCAGGGCCTGATGTTCAGTTTCCCAGATCCTCAAAATTGATTTTTTATGGCACTTGGAGTGCGCCATCTCAGTGGAGAAAGGCTCACACCAACTAAATGCAGTTACGTGTAACACAGACTTCAGTTAATGTGGGAACTTCAATTGCCGAGCAGATCAGATGCTACTTAGGGGCAGATTTACCTTCTCTTCTTGTAGAAAAATCCATTTGAGAAGTCAAATCACTAGGCAGTTTATTGGTAAGAATGGCAGTTCAAAAATGAGAACGTAACTGTGTGGCTTGAAGGCTGGTCCCATCTAGCTCAAAAGAGCCAATAATAGAATGCATCAAGACGGAGATGCTGGGAGAAGCAGGCCAATTAGCCAGAGGACTTTTCTTTTTTCAACTGCGGCTGATAATAAAATGGTGGATTCTGGTTCTTTGAGATTCCATTCTAGATTCCATAAAGAAAACTATCTGGGACTACAAAAAGGCTGATCTGTCTATATTTGGGCAGGTGCGATTTGCCCAAATAACAAAGAGATATCATATAACCAGGGTTAGAAACTGGCAAAATTGTCACGAAAGGAGAGACTGGAAGGGCTGACTCATTAGGGGGAGAGTAAGTGGGAGTATGGAGTAAGGTGTATATAAGCTTATATGTGACAGACTGACTTGATTTGTAAACTTTCACTTAAAGCACAATAAAAATTATTTAGAAAAAAAAAAGTCCCCCAAACTTCCTAGCATTTGGCAGCAATTGTGATATGGTGAAAGAAGTCCTGTGTTTCTTTAGTCAGAAGGCATGTATTCGGTATCTTATCAAGTTTTGTGAGGCATTTAGCCTTTCTGAACTTCTGCTTCTTTCTTTATACAACAGTTAAAAAGGGAGGAAGGCAGATATGGGCCAAGAGAAGAGTATGGGGATGGGAAAGCATTCCCCAAGTGGCAGAGACGTTCCTATGTCAGCTGATTGTTCTGCAGGCGATAACCCAGGCCTCTGTAATCTGGAATGTTCCTGAAATGCTACTTTTACTAGCGCTGTGTCACATGTTTTAGTGCTTAGTGACTGATGGTTTGTGAGACTTTGGTATACTAGGAAGCTTTGAATAAAGCTGAGCCTTTATGAGCTTAGAGTCAAAGGAGTTAAAGCCTTCTGGGAGTTTGAAGAGTTATCTCCAATCCCCTTACATTATGGACTACCCCTGACCCTCTGCCAAAAACAACTGGAAAAAAAAATGAGGTTAACTGCCCAAGACCCTAGCTGAATAGCCCTAAGCCTGGGGTTCAAGTTTTTTGATACTCAGTGCTGTGTTCTTCCACTATCCTGTGATTAGCACCTGGCATCTACCCCTTCAGGGCCACATTTTGAAACCATCTTTTGGCATTTCCGTAACCACATTCACTTAGATGAGCTCCCGGACTACTTTGCGTTATTTGCTCTATAGAGAATAAGGTTATTTCCTGGTTTACAGATGACTTTACAAGATTTGGGTAAAAATCAAAGAATTCTGACACTCTTCTTCCCTAGTGGAATAACGTGGAGGTATAAAGGATTGGTTTGGCTGACAGTGTTCACATTCAAAGTTTTCTATACAGTATCATTATGTAATTATACATCTGTGCCAATTCTCCAAATAATCATTAATAACTTACTTTGTTCATTCCCTCTCTTTTCTGTCTCTCTCCCTGTTGTCTCCACTCTTCCTCCCCTTCCATTCCAAATCAGGATACTGGTCCTCCTACAACATTCCTTTCCATGAAAAAATCTACAACTGGAGTGGCTATCCACTGTTAGTTAAGAAGCTGGGTTTGGACTACTCTTATGAAATGGCTCCACGAGCCAAAATCTTCCGGCGTGATCAAGGAAAAGTGACTGATATGGCATCTATGAAATATATCATGCGATACAACAGTACGTAGCACATTTCTCAAGACTCATTCTTCAAAACTCCTTTTCTTCCCCTTGGATAAAGAATTCATGTAAGTTTATCATCTCTATAATAAAAGAAATTATAAAAAGTTATTGAATTAAGAATTTAGTATTCAGTTAATACAAGAAATAGAATTTTGTCCTCATTTATCACAGGGAAGAAGATTCTTCAGATTTTTTAGTCGAAAAGACTTTATGGAAAACCAGAAGTAACCCATGCGGGGTACTTCCCCCACCCCCCAACACAGGTTCCCTTTCAAGGTCAAAGCAGCTTTAAAAAAAAAAGTAAATAACGTTTAGTTTTTTGAACACTATCAAAGTCAAATTTGTATTTCTTTGGTTGGAAAAATTCTCTCGCATGCTGCTGATTCATGCACATTTATCCTCTATTGCCTCTCTTCTACCCACTCTTCACCAAGCAAGATTCCTGAGGGCAGGCTGGGCCTAGGGCAGGGTATTAGCAATTGAGCCTTTGTTGTGTTGAGTACAAGCCAAGGGAGACTTCTGTATCTGGGAGCAGGTTGGGATGAGGAGGTCTGTGAGGAGTATACTCTGATTACCTAGGCTTTGACAGGTCCAAAAAGCTTACTGTGGCTGAGCGTATCTCAGAACAGCCAGTACTCATTCTTTTCCCCATCATTTTGTTTCCTAGATTATAAGGAGGATCCTTATAGTAACGGCGATCCCTGTAATACCATCTGCTGCCGTGGGGACCTTGCCTCAGCTAACCCAATCCCTGGAGGTTGCTATGACACAAAGGTAACATGTTATTGACTTCTGAATTTCGTTTCCACCAGCACTTAGACTTACTCTAAGGCGAAGGTGCTGAGAAGATTTTTGTGGTATAAAGTACAGTACTGTCTCTAACCATAAACTTAATTCAGGAATCAGCTTTTTCAGAGATTCTGATGGCAGGTCCCATTGCCTAACTTTAAGTCTCTGCTCTGCCACTTAATAAAACTGTTTGTTTCCTCATCTGTAAAATGGAAATAAGTGTTTAACTCATACTATCATTGTGAAGAATAAACAGTATCTGTAAAATGTTTAGAGCAGTACTTAGTGGGTTGTTTGTAGATGTAAATAATCATGATGGTCATCACGACGATGGTAAGTTTTTACCAGACAGGCCCAAAGTCCAAAGAACATATTATTGAGAGCAGTGCGATTTCACATTAGACATGAATTGAATTTAGCTGAAAGAACAACTATTGGACCAGATGTCCTAAGCACTAAAGGGTTTTCCCTTTTTTTTTTTAGAATTGATAAGTGCTGCAGTGTGTCTCTTAATATAAATGATAAATAGATGTGCAGTTGTGTGCTGAAGCTTGTACAGGCTTGTGAAATCCAGTTGTTAAAGCCAGTTGATTATCACATTGATAGGCTGAAATTGGCCATGGGGAGTATTTACACTACAGAAAACGAGCAAACAGTACCAATCCCTCAGAGAGCTGGTTGTTAAACATTTATCTGCACAGCACTGGATCTGGGTTATTCAGGGGATGAGATAGCCATTTGGTTGATGGAGAAACAAAATCATTCTACCACATCGTTTTGCACTTTTGGCTTGGGCATGTTCTTTCATTTGCATCACTGAAAAAACCATTGCTGTTGAGTGTATTCTGACTCATAGCGACCCTATAGGACAGAGTAGAACTGCCCCATAGGGTTTCCATAGAGCGGGCTGGTAGATTAGAACTGCCAGCCTTTCGGTTAGTGGCTGTAGCTCTTAACCACTGCACCACCAGGGCTCCAATTGCTAGTCCTAAATTCTGGAAGGAACCTGTTAGGAGTTGACCATTCTATCTCAGAATGGTCTCAGAAAACTATGCACAAGAATGCCAACCCCACACATTACTTTCCATCAGCCGAAAACCCTGGTGGCGCAGTGATTAAGAGTTCGGCTGCTACTATTTACAACAGCAAAAAGATGAAAGCAACCAAGGTGCCCATCAACGGATGAATGGATAAATAAATTATGGTATATTCACACAATGGAATACTACGCACAGATAAAGAACAGTGAGGAATCTGTGAAACATTTCATAACATGGAGGAACCTGGAAGGCATTATGCTGAGTGAAATTAGTTGCAAAAGGACAAATATTGTATAAGACCACTATTATAAGAACTTGAGAAACAGTTTAAACTGAGAAGAAAACATTCTTTTGCGGTTACGAGAGGGGGGAGGGAGGGTGGAAGAGAGGTACTCAGTAATTAGATAGTAGATAAGAACTACTTTAGGTGAAAGGAAAGACAGCACACAATACAGGGGAGGTCAGCACAATTGGACTAAACCAAAAGCAAAGAAGTTTCCTGAATAAACTGAATGCTTCGAAGGCCAGCGTAGCAGGGGCAGGGGTCTGGGGACCATGGTTTTAGGGGACATCTAAGTCAATTGGCATAATAAAATCTATTAAGAAAACATTCTGCATCCCACTTTGAAGAGCGGCATCTGGGGTCTTAAATGCTAGCAAGCAGCCATCTAATATGCATCAATTGGTCTCAACCCACTTGGATCAAACAAGAATGAAGAACACCAAGGACACAAGGTGATTACGAGCCCAAGAGACAGAAAGGGCCACATGAACCAGAGATTACATCATCCTGAGACCAGAAGAACTAGATGGTGCCCAGCTACAACCAATGACTGCCCTGACAGGGAACACAACAGAGAACCCCTGAGGGAGCAGGAGAGCAGTGGGATGCAGACCCCAAATTCTCATAAGACCAGACTTAATGGTCTGAGACTAGAAGGACCTTGGTGGTCATGGCCCCCAGACCTTCTGTTGGCCCAGGACAGGAACTATTCCCGAAGCCAACACATGGATTGGACTGGACAATGGGCTGGTGAGGAGTGAGCTTCTTGGATCAGGTGGACACTTAAGACTATGTTGGCATCTCCTGCCTGGAGGGGAGATGAGAGGGTGGAGGGGGTTAGAAGCTGGTGAAACGGACACGAAAAGAGAGTGGAGGGAGAGAGCAGGCTGTGTCATTAGGGGGAGAGTAATTGGGAGTGTGTAGCAAGGTGTATATGGGTTTTTGTGTGAGAGACTGACTTGATTTGTAAACTTTCACTTGAAGCACAATAAAAATTATTAAAAAAAAAAAAAGAGTTCGGCTGCTAACCAAAAGGACAACGGTTGGACTCCACCAGTTGCACTTTGGAAACCTTATGGGGCAGTTCTAGTCTGTCCTGTAGGGTCACTATGAGTCTGACTCAATGGCAATGGGCTTTTTTCTTTTAATGCCTAAACATATTTTAGGATAGTCTGAGTTCCAATCAACCTACTTTTTAGCTATGTGATAGGACAGCTTTAGCCTTAATGATTCTCTATACTTCTGTTGTATGATGTAAAAAAAAAAAAAAAAAAAATAGTGGATGTGGAGAATCTGGCACATTCAAAGCCCCAGTGAATGTTTTGTATTTATTTGCTTTTAATAGTATTTTTGAACATTCAATGAAGTGTGAGAAAAGTGCTCTCTCGGTGCCACAATACACAAAGAAAATTATCTCTACTGCCTTGCCTGGGAGAAGGCAATCCAAGCTCCCATCTGCCAAATTTCACTGGGAAGGAGCCTACCATTTTTTCATCAAAAAAGGTTCTGCTGAAAGATATATTTTAAAAATCTCTCTCTTTAGAATAGAGGCAAAAATCAGAATTTTTAAGACATTTTCCTCCCCATCTAAGGTCAAGATCTGCTGCTACCCAGTGTTTAGGTGTTCTTGAGAACCATGGCTCTCACTTTTTTATAATGAGTTCCTTCTAGTTTAAAACTCTTGTTACTGCCCTGATTAATAATTTTTGTTGTGACTGCTCTATGCACTGCTCTAAGGATTTGCTCATGACAAAGTAGTACAACCAGAATGCTCCTTAGAAGGATGGCGAGACTGCATCTTACATACTTTGGACATGTTGTCAGGAGGGATCAGTCCCTGGAGAAGGACATCATGCTTGGCAGAGTACAGGGTCTGTGGAAAAGAAGAAGACCCTCAACGAGGTGGATTGGCACAGTGGCTGAAACAATGAGCTCAAGCTAACAACATTTGTGAGGATGGCGCAGGACCAGGCAGTGTTTCGTTCTGTTGTGCATAGGGTTGCTATGAGTCAGAACCAACTCGACGGCACTTAACAACATCCTCATGACAACTCTATGTAGTAATTAGTTCCATTTTACAGATGAGAAAACTGAGTCACGGAGGGGTTAAGTAATTTGAAGTTTTGGCGCTAGAATTCTGAACATGAGTAATCTGACTATAGACCTCACACTTTCAGCTATGTTAATTTAACACTAGTCATTTCACATGTGGATGCCAAATGGATACAGAAGAGTATTATATATAAAGGCATGTGGAATCTTACAAGAAAATTTTGTTTTAATAGGGGCTAATACTGTGACTTTGGAGAAAGAGGAAAAAAAGCCATGGATTTCGCTTTTTTAAATGGTTTTCTAAAATGTCTCCTTCCTCTTTTTCCAGGTGGCAGACATGTATCTAGCATCGGAGTACACAGCTTATGCCATTAGTGGTCCCACTGTACAAAATGGCCTCCCTGTTTTTCACTGGAATCGTTTCAACAAAACTCTCCATCATGGTATGCCAGAGGCCTACAACTTTGATTTTGTCACCATGAGACCAATTTTGAAACCTGACAGAAATTGAAAGATGGAGATGAGTAAACAGAGGCTGCAAATAAGATACCAAAGGCATTATTTTAGCTATATTTTCCCTTCAGAATTAATCTTAATAAAATATAATAAATTCAGTTTGTCACTCTATACCACGGATTCTGTTTTTAATAGCACTGTAGAAGTAACATTAAATATGACAAACAACAATACCAGGCTTCAGCATACAAGATTATGTACCACAAGAGGGTAGAACTGCTCCCTGGCTCACCGAAGTACATATTCCCTTTTTATGCCTGGCCACATAGTTAGACCCTATTCTCCCATGTTCCCTTAGATAGTGGTGTCAGGTGACCAAGTTCTAGCCAGTAGAATCAGAGGTGGAATAAGTGCCATTTCCAGACTCAGCACACAAGAACCTGTACTCTTCCATGCTCCTTCCCCTTCCTCTAGCTGGATATCTCAACGACAAAGCCATAGGGGATGATGGAGTTGTGATTTTTCGGTTATTAACAGGAATTAGTTGAGTGTTTTGGTAGTGCAGGTTAGGTGTACAATACAGCAAAGGCACAAACAACAAAAAATAAGTTAACACTTATCCAATATAGCAAGAGAACATATGGTACATGCAGCCCACTAAAGAGTTCTTCCATTAATTAAAAGCACCGTATCCTGTCGGGCAGCAGGTCTGCACGGAAACTTTTCTTTGAATGTTGGAGAACTGCATGTTGTTTTGAGAGCCATAGAATTACCAAGCAGGTTGAACAAACATACTGTATAGTAGTATGTGGTTGTTAGTTGCCGTCAACTCCAACTCATGGAGAGCCCATGTGGACCCCCATGTGTGCAGAGTAGAACTGCTCAGGGTTTTCAAGGCTGTGACATTTTCAAAACAGATTGCCAGGCCTGTCTTCCAAGGTGCCTCTGGATGGGTTCGAACCGCCAACCTTTCAGCTAGTTGTCAGGTGATTTTTAACAAAACGGGAGATTTTCAAAACAGAAACACAAAGGCTGAGAACAATCAGAATGAATCAAAGAGTACTCAGAATGTTAAAAACCCAGTAGTTTATTTCAAAGTATAAATTTCAGGCTTGCTGGACAAAATCCCACTACAGTTAACACTTATACAGACACCACTCTACTGTACACTTAAAAAAAAAAAAAAAAAAAACCTTCAAAACCTAATAAAAATAGGGCAACTTACCCAGTTGATATCAGACAGGTCTTACACTGACTTCTTATTTACACTTTCAGGTGCAATAAAGAAAAATCAGGATGCAAATTCCCTACAAAGGATTTATATTTAATTTTGAAATGGTTGATAAAACAGTAAAGTCAGGATCCTCAAAAGGTCTGACTGCCCAGTTTACCTTATTTACAAACAAAACTTAAAAAAGACAGCATTTAAATATAAATGATGGATACTTAGCTGACTCTACAAATAAGAAACAAAGAAAAACTTATTTTAACAAGAAAAAATAATTTGAATGAGAAGACAGAACATGTGTTTTGTATCATCCTCTTCCTCCCCATTGGTTGGCTCAAGGGGACGAATGAGTTTCAGAAAGCAGGTGTGTCTGCCACACTAACAAAACACCTTATGAGAATTGGTCTTTTTTCTTTTTGCCCCTTCCCACCACAGAAGGCATCATTTGCCCAGGAAATAGTAAGGAAGGCAGAATCATACACTGATTTTAGATAAAGTTATTTGCAATAATCTAATACTGGGACATGGTTTTACTGGAAATCAGAATAAAATGGGCTATGATGTGTCAGTGATGAAATTAAAATAAGAAAAATAATCATAGGACGCTGAAATAGCCCAAGAAGCAAAGTCGGGGAGAACTCTTGGAAGGTCTTTGCAGTACTCTACTGTGCTAAGATCACAGTATATAAGGTAAGAGATGACGATACCACAGGCATTACTCTGTTGATCTTGTACAGTACTGGAAAACTTATGGAACTAGATATATGCATATCATGCAATATTAACACTAACCTTGCTGCATAAATGATTGAGAATATTTAAAGCAAACGGGCAAACAATAAAAAAAATCTTACTGTATCCAGTACAGTAAGACTGTATGGTTCAATCAGCCTAAGGAGTTCTGCAGACATATGCACCCAAGTAAGATTCTAAGCTCCCTGCTTTTGGTCATCTTTTTCCAGGTATTATATCTGGCAATGGAGATGGGGAGGGGAGGGGGAGGGGAGGGGAGGGGAGGGGAGGGGAGGGGGAGGGGGAGGGGGAGGGGAGGGGGAGGGGGAGGGGAGGGTGGGGGAGAGGGGGAGGAGGAGGGGAGGGGGGAGGGGGAGGGGAGTAGGGAAGCAAATGGTCTCTCAACAAATAATTCACTTTTCAAGGAGAACGCTCTACTCTCCACTTCTCTCCTAAACTTACACTGTGTTAAATAGTATAGAGTATCCTGCATATTTTTTAAAGTGAGTCCACAGAAATAGAGGGATATAGTTATCACATAAAGTTAACTGTTAACATACTTCCTTTGAATGCTGTTTATAAATTTACTGGCAAGAACACAATTTTAAAAAGAGGTTTAGTCACACTTAAAACAGGGTGAAAATTACTCTGACAAAGTGCAAAGTTGAGAGCAATAAACATGACCGTTAACGTTAAATGCCATATAAACATCCTACATTTCAGGTTGAAGTATCAGAAGTTTCCAAGATTTCCAACAGGGCAATACTTACACAAGTATTGTCAGTCTAAAAAGGTTGCAAACTTGTATTCCCCAAATGGGATAACTGAGCTTATTTGTAATACTCTGTGAAAAGGTACTGTGAGATAAAAAAAAAAAAAAAGGTACCATGGAGTGTGAACTGCTACTAAAAAGTCTGTTTTAATTAGCTATTTCTAGCTGTGTCCTCCATTCTCTCTCCCAAAAGAGACAGCTAAATAAAAAGCCAGCGCTCAGCAACCTTACAACCTGCCCCAAATGACTGCTTAGAATTCTGGCCTGGTACCTTCTATCTAGTATATCTAAAACAGCTGTTGCCGATAAATTCCACAGCACACTAATCTGAAAAGCCCGTATACTTTTTCTTTAAACCATTGCAATCGTCTCTTTATACCTTCCTTCCACTATCTGGAATAAAAACTTTTAAGTTTTTTTTTCAGGTTACTATTTGAGATCTTTTTTTTTCCTTTGACAGAAAACACAATATAGGCTAAAATAATGAAATATTTTCATTGTACTGGGCCTTCTCACCTGATTATATAATGCTATGAAAGCTTTTTTTTTTCTTTTAAGGGCTAGGCTAGGTAAGCAAATGGTTGTCACATGACCATGAAACAGGCCAACAGAGAACAATTTTGAACATGAGCTTTCTAATTCTGTACACAGGAATCATCTTGAACACAATCAAAATTGAAACCATTGTAGGTAAGAATTTATATACATGCAGATATAGACAGGTGTTCCTAAACATCCAGGAGATCATCAATTTCTTCATTTTCGAAATGCCCACTGTCATGACACTGACATCCTCTTTACCATCATCATTAAAATTAGTCCTAGAATGAGTAAACATCTACATAGTTGGTTGCCAAATTTAAGTCATGAAAACCTAATTAGCAGTGTGGTCATTTTTTAAAAGTGAAAGGAAGGTTTCAGAGCACTGACATTTTGGCAATCTGTGGCCTTTCTTCAGCATCAATCAAACTTCACAACTAAGATGACAGTACATGACCTTTAGTGAAAGGGAACTTTCTCTAAAGAGAACTTTATAATCTGAATAATTCCTAATATAATACAAACCATCAAAGTTGCAAACAAAACAATACTAATAGCAGGGATAGCTCCCTCCTACAATTTCAGGAAAAATAAATGACTAATTTATTTTGAGAAGGAAGAAATAAGAAGTCAAGTATGGCAAGGGGCAGGTGACTTGAAAAGCTATTTCACAAACTCCGTGAATTCTTTTAAAAATATTCCCCATCATACCCTCATCCTCAAACTTACCCTGGCTCTCCTGTCCTAAACTATCTACACTCAAACACTGAGCTGATAACCAGTACGGCTGGCACCCATATTAAAATCCATGATTTAAGCTGAATTCTATTAACTTTGAAGAGGAATGGAGTTACACAGGAGTTTATATCTAATTGTTACAGAAAATGACCCCAAAGGGTATACTTTAATCTCTATTCAAAACTGACACAGGGTAAAAATGAGACTCAACTTGGCACCATCAAAACAAAGTTCAAAGGTTAAAACAGGAAAATTGATAAGGGAATAAAGAGAACAGTGAGCTCTCCCTTTGATACTTTAGTTTACTGTACTTTCTGAATTTTACCACTTCCTTTGAAAGAACGCTAGGTTTCGATGATAAAGTGAACTAAAATTTCTTTCATAATCTCTAGCACACTGTAAAACATTGATAGTAAAACACGTTTGAAGGAAAAGTTTCTTAGACAATCTGGTGTTCTCTTGGTCCACTTTACAGAGTCAATTTAGATAGTGACCCAAAATAAAAGCATATATATTCTTACAGAAGAAAATAGTAAGTCAAACTTCTGAAATTAAATGTAGTGACACCACAGGTGGGAATATATATAAAAGTCTTGGTTTAAAATTACTTGAGGGACTAAGGGTGTATTTGCTGAAGACAAGAGAGGAATGAAGGGTGAAGGGCTGGAAGGGAAGAGTAAACAACAATGGACATAATGGCCGTGTTTATTTTTGTAGTCTTTAAGGCACAAAATAAATTTAAAACACCAGATGAGGAAAAGAAGGGGCCATCGCAGATCTTTTTCACCTAATAAACAACCCAGTAGAGACAAAAGATGAACAGATCCTTTCCTGTGTTCAAATTAACCTATTTTAAACTACTCAGCCATTTTTCTTTTTATTTATTTCTTTGGGCTTTGTTTAGATTCAGTATAAATCATTCACTATGATCCTACAGATCCCTCAGAAGGAGAATCATATCATGCCAGTTACATACCTCAGATCCTTTGATCTACTTTGCTAGAAAAGAGGTAAATCTGAGAATGAAAGTGGAAGATTCCACTGCAAGAAACATGTAAATACGGAAAAAATACACAAACACCCACAAACCTTCCCCAGCCTGAAAACTAAAAGCAAGGTGCACATTTACATTTCAAGACCTTGAAGCCTGAATTGTCCAGGAAAATAGATTCTTGCTTTATAGGCTGGGTTTATTTCACTTTTGGTTAAAAACAAATGTAGTGTATAGACACATCTGTTCGAGAAATCTTGCAGAATGTTGATTTTACAGTGGGTATCATGCACAAGATTAAAAACAGACTAAAAAGTAGAACTTTTGAAAGAGGAACAGAGATAAAGGCTCCAAGGTTTAACTGCTCTGGGAAGAAGAGATCACATCCGTTGACTGAGGATCACAGAAAGGTCCAAATCGTCCATAAATATCCTTGGCTCGTACCGCAAAGTAGTACTTGCTGCCAGATACAAACTGGGTGAGAGTACATGCCATGGGCAAAGGAAGTGCCTTTACTTCCCCAATCTTTTTCCACTGTGAGGGCACAGTGGCACTGGGTTCCTCATGATAAGCATAGAGATGGTAGCTGTCAACAGTGGCACAGCTTCGATCCACCTCCAGGACACTCCATGACAGTACAATGCCATTTTGACTCTGAACTCGCGCTAACTTCAAGTGTGGCTTCTGAGGCAGAGATGTGCTGGCAGCTTCTGGGGGCAGACGCTGTGGTTGTGGGGCTTCTGGTAAGGGTGCTGGGTGCACAGGGCGTGGGGGCTCCTAACAAAAGAAAAAGAGCCACATTAATTTCTAATGAGCAAAGAAAGAACCGTTTCAGAATGCTAGAAATACAACACCTTAGAGATCATACAGAGAGAAAATTTTACATCAAGAATTTTGGTTAGTACATGCCTTCTGAGCATACCAAATTTGGCAACATTTAACAAAATAATTTATTATTTAATTCTCTCTATGCTACAGACTATCATTTTAGTATAACGCAACATTTTTTAATATCATAGGTAGCAGGCTATCACATGAAACTTGAGAATTCAATTATATTTTCATTTTAGGCTGTTTTTACATAGAAAGATAATACCATATTCTTATTAAAAAAAAGCACATTTAATGCCAAATGGTTCCTATGTTCTCAGGACTCTGCCAGTCTGTGTGAAAGAGGTGACATTTAAATTGGACGTTGAAAATAGGCTTAGAGACATAAAAATTGTGTACCTTTCAGTCAGTGGGTAAAAACACGAGCAAAACCATGGGAATGGGAAAATAAGGGGATTTATGGGCAAGAACAAGTATTAACTTTTTCTTGGACACAGACTATGTGAAAACAGTCAAAGATAAATCTGGAAAGGTTGGCGGAGGCCAGACAATGAAAGCCCATGAATAGTAAGCTTAGGAAGACATGCTGATTTGTCTAACACTGGGACATCGTCATCATCATCATCATCAGATCTGGGCTTTAAAATTACATATAGCAATTTCTTCAAGAAAGATTACAGTAAGAGCCAGGAACTAGGGATGTGAGTGATTTTCTTTTTCCAAGTAGAATGTATCATTGTTCACTGCCTTTATATTGGAAGTAATACAAAAAATAAGATACCCTAACTGAAATTCATTATATAAAAAAAGTTTTTATATATATATATAATTGTGATAATTTGCATATACTGAATAGTGAATTTTGAGAAGGGTATGATGGTATCTTTTTAATCTTCATACCTTTTCGAAGTTTAGTAGCAGTGATTTGCACAGTGATAACCTAAAAAGAATATGCTGAATAATTCCATAGAATGCATATGTATTTCTGAAATTCATACACCTGGTGGAAAAAATCATCTACACATCTGGAAAAATGTACAGTTCATAGTTAAGACAAAAAAAAAAGTTACAGAAATCAAATTTACTTACATTGATTACTGAAAGTTGAAGCAGAAATTGAGTACTGTCTATGTTGATGTATTTCAAGTTATCTTTTTTACCCCAAAATAACATTAAATAAACATACAGTTAGCAAGATGAAAAAGAAGATGGCTAAATCCTTGAACTTTGATTGGAGGGGGCACAAGAGTTTAAGAAGTTTGACCATAGTTTAAAAGGCTGTACTATCCATTGTAATTGTTAAAATTCTAGGATTCTAAATCTATTCAATTTTGTTTGTTTTGATTTTGCCATTGCAATGAGGTTTTTATTAAAGTTTTACAGATTAATTGTTGAAGTTTGGTGATAGTATGTGGAGACCATTACCATTATATTATTCTCTCTACTTTCATATATGTTTGAAAACTCAAATGTAAAGTGTTTAAACATTACATTAAAATAAAACTAAAAAAAAGAATGCTTCTTCCCAAGAGATACACAGTTTATTCTAAGACAATAACATGGGATTCTATTTAAGGAAGGAAGAGAGGCAGACAGACAAGCTGGCTTTGATTGGTTGTCAAATTTACAAAATAATAATATAAAGAATTGTTATATATTTTTCGAAGGAATATGTGATGAAAGAAATTATCTCCAGTTGTAAACAATTAAAAAAAAAAAACCCATCGTCATTGAGTCAATTCCGGCTCATAGCAACCCTATCGGTTTCCAAGGAGCACCTGGTAGATTCGAACTGCTGACCTTTTGGTTAGCAGCTGTAGCTCTTAACCACTACACCACCAGGGTTTCCAAAAGTAAACAACAGCAATGGTATATGTGCCACATACCCTAATAGGGTCAGATGTGAAGCACAGTGAAAATATTCTGAAAGCACTAGGATCAGACAACATGAGTTTTTTTAAACTCACTGGGTAACGACACTGAGCAATCAATTCTCTGTGACACAGTATCCTTTTCTATCAAAAAAGAATAATAATCCTCATAGGGTTTTGAGGATTAAGTAAGATAATACACAAAGTGCCTGGTATATAGCAAGAGCTCCATTAATGACACAGATTTTTTTTCACTGTGGCGAGACAAGAAAAATACTAGCTGTTAAAAGCACAGGCTCTAGGACTGGAATGCATGAGTTCTATTCCATCACTAGGTGTGGTTACTTAATCCCTCTGTGTACTAGCTGCCTCATCTATAAAGAAGGACACCAACAGTGAACTATTCTAAGGCATTCCTGTGCAAGGACCTCGTGTATTAACAGTGCCTGGCACATAGTAAGCACTCAACGAATGCCTACAATTGTTATAAATATTTTTTAAAGAAGATGTTTTCCTAGGTAAAAAGTTGTTATATTAGCCATGCTATCTCTCTCTTACATAAAACCAGCATTTCCATTTACATGGTATATTTCTTATCAAACAGTTATAATCACGTCACAGGATAATATAACATTGTTTTGGGGGCTAAATATAAGCAGAAATCTTTGGATTTCTCTGTATCTCTTAATAAATGAATTCTAAATACCACTTGATTGTTAAAAACAGTAAGTTGATGACAAGGTAGCAGTTAGAATTGGTATATAATATTTTGAGGAAGAGAACAAAGTCAGAGCATGAGAAAAAACAGAAAACATCCTTTTAAATTTATCATGAGTTAGAAGTGGTCTATTTACTTCCCTTGCTCTAACTGTGGTCTCTTTTTGTATACTGTACACAACCACGAACAAACTCAATAATCCTCAATGATCATCGAAACCCTAGAAACATTTGTTCATAATGGTAAGATCAATTTTCTTATTAAACACCTGCTGGAAAAACAGAAAGATCTATCATTTCCCTTTGACAAAACTACTCTTAAGAAAAAATGTTACTTATAATACTTGACAACTTAGACAGTTGACAGTCTTGTAAAGCCAAGCACTGACACTTACAGTATGCACTTGTGGTGGTCGGTGATGTACTGTGAGCTGGGGTCCGGCTGATCCCAGTGTTAGTCCACTGTTTACAACATATGTAGTTGTCTGAGGCACTCGAACTGTGACACCTACAAAAGAAAATTGAAGGATAACATCAGAATTCTGTATTTGGTAGACAATGTCAATGAAGTAATGTTTTCGAAATTTAAAAGGAAAAATGTTTCCAACCTAAAAGTCTACATTCAATCAAACTATCAAGCATGAGGAGAAAGACATTTTCAGATATGCAAGCACTAAAAAAAAATCTAACTTCCATGAACTTTTTCTCAAGTAGCCACTGGAGGATATGTGTCACTAAAATGAGAGAGAAAATCAAGAAAGAGGAAGACATGAGATACAAGGAACGGGAATCTACCAGAAGGACTATGAGCAAAAATCCTAAAACACAGGTTGTATATCACATGTAGAGAGGTATCAGGCCAGTCTAGAGCAGTGTGACTCAAAAGACAGACAAATCGAAGCTGTTTTCGTAAAGATCCCTGGGTGTCATCCTTTTAACTAGGACAGAAAGCTTAAGTAAGTCACCTTTGCCTTGTGTTAATGAACCTTCTCCTTTGCCCTCCATGCCCTGCTGATCAGCTGAGGATACTCATTTCACTCCATGGAAGTGTTCTGTTTTGACATACACCAGGGCAACAAAAGCAGGCAATTCAAAGTCACCTGCTACCCTGCCATATTCCTGCCAAATATTCAGTACCAAGCCCATACTATAGTTCTGCCAGATACCCTGACTGAGGTGACACCTGTTTCCCATAACTCATTCATGACCCTGTTCACTATTTCCCCAGGGAGGGATGTTAGAAACTCTTGAGAAAGCTGAAGACAGACAAGGATTCAGAGACTTTGCTCAGTTTATTTTTTTCTGGGAGCCATCTCCCAGTAACTGCATTATGGCAGCTCTGGTGGCACAGTGGTTAAGCATTCAGCTGCTAACCAAAAGGCTACAAGTTCAAATCTACCAGCTTCTCCTTGGAAACCCTATGGGGCAGCTCTACTCTGTCCTATAGGGTTGCTATGAGTCAGAATCAACTCGAGGGCAACAGGTTTTTTTTAAATGGCTAGATTTCTTCTTCTTGTTAAGTTTTGCAAACCTAAATCATGTATATATTTAGTGATACCTACACAGGTGATAAAACCATGAAGAAAAGCAGAATAATATAGAAGTAAAGAAAGTGGTTACCTCTGATGGAAAGGGAGAGGGATGCAATTAAGGAAGGGCACACAGAAGGCTTATAAGATAACTAAGCTCTATTTCTTAACCTTGTAGAGAGTTCACAGGGGATTCATTCTATTATTTTTTTCTTTAAAGTTTAAAAATATCCTTTATATAAACTTGTTTGTATGATATATTTCACTACTAAAGAAAACAGAACATGTGGGAATTACAAGTTTCTTTTAACATTTTCTCTTATTTTTTAGCCATGTTCCATACCTTTAAGACTCTCATTGGATGCTATCCTTTACCACTATTTTTATCAGTTGGCTAAGTCACAACTGATGACTCCCACTTTAATTAGGTGGCGTGTCTCTTAATAGACTGGAGGAAGGCCAATACACTTTAAGGTCAACAAATAGGGTACGGAAATAGTACAAGGACATAAACGAAGCTAAATTGAAGATAACACATGGAGCACAATTCATATGGTATAAAGGTCTAATTTTCTCTGGTTAACTCTCCTAAGGGGAAAAAAATGAATTGCTAATAGTTTAACATTACAAGCAGTTTCTGCTAAAGCTAACGTCAGTACAGGTATAGTGGTTAAGTGCTACGGCTGCTAACCAAAAGGCCAGCAGTTGGAATCCACCAGGTGCTCCTTGCAAACTCTCTGGGGCAGTTCTACTCTGTCCTATAGGGTTGCTGTGAGTCTGAATGGACTTGACAGCAACAGGTTTTTTTTTTTTTTTAAACGTCAATATAAGCCACTACAATTAAATGCTGAAGAGAACTATATATAACTACAAGCCATATATAAGAAAAGGTCTCTTACTATTTTGAGGATTAACCTGCCGAACAGCAGGAGCCTGCATAACAGTTCCTCGGAGGGGAGCCTGAGCTGGTGGTGCTGGAAGAGTTGTATAAACAACTTGGTGGTTTGCAGGAGCTCTTGGTACAGGGAGTCTTGTGGTAACCTGAGTTACTGGACGATGTGTTACATTCACGGTGGTTGGGGCTAATAAAAGACAGAAAAATATATTAAGAATGTGATAAATTCTGTTACAAAAAAAATTAAATGGGAATTAGCATAAAATGCAATTAACTGTAATAAAAAGAGAAATACACACTTGCAAGGTAAAAACTGTAAGGCCAATCAAACTTAATGATATTACTGCAATCCATGAAAAGGTCACCCCCCAACCATGTCCAATGCCCCTTCAACTCTTCAGTTTGACTAGATAGTAAGCATGTAAAGATAAAGGTCTAGACTCTACGGTATAACGTAGAACAGCATTTTGTCCCTCCTCAATTTTAAATCGTTCTTAGCAGAGTGGAATTACGGGTTCTCTTGGTCTTTTAATCAAGAGGTATAAATTCCAAAGAGTAACATTGTATTACCCTATTTCAAGAAACAGGCTGGCAACTGTAATTCACATTTTTCTCAGGTGAACTAGCCCATCTCTTCTTCAAAATACTAAACATTCAATTAATGCCTTGACATCTGTCAAATAAGGAGTCGTGAATGTTCACTGGCAGCATGGAATCACGATAATGATTTTAAGAATTAATACCTTTTGTTTACAACTCTAAATCAATCATATTTTACAAATCATTATGCATTATCTATATAATAAAAGCAATAGATTTACTTTCATGTGAAAAGTGCGTTCTCTAAATTAGGAGGAAAAAGCTGGATATAACAAACAAAAAAGTTTCTTTACTGTAGACTTCCCAGTCTTTACACACCCTAACTTTCAATGTCACTCTTCGGAAAGGAGAGAGGTTATACAGCGAAGAAGGAACACTTACTTCTTCATTCCTTTACTCCTCATTCTAGTATATATGCTGCATGTGGAATTACATAATGACATTTCATTCTAAAAACCTAAATTAGGTGACTGTCATAGCTTTGTATAAATGCAAAGAGACACAGATAACATAACCCCTATGGTTGAACAAGAGTCCATGGGTGGTGCAAACAGTTCTAAGCACTCAGCTACTAACCAAAAGTTGGCTGTTCAAATCAACCCAGAGGTATCTCAAAAGAAAGGCCTGGAGATCTACTTCTGAAAGATCACAGCCATTGAAAATCCTACGGAACGCAATTCTACGGAAACATATGGGGTTGCCATGAGTAGATATCAACTGGACAGCAACCATTTTTTTTTTTTAAATGGCTGAACTTGATAATTGCCATTTAGATAGAACAATAGCATTTAAATACAAGAATCAACAGTAACACCTCTACACTAGAAATAAAGCCATATAAGCACCATTCTTTTGACTGGCAATGCCAATAAAGTGAAATATAATTTAACTGATAGGAAATTCTGGATAAGCATCTAGAGCTCTGAAATCCAACAACTCCACACAATTAGTAAACATATTAATAAGTTACATTACATTAATTAATGTTATGTTAATCAATGGTTTGGGGAGGCGGAGGCATGATGGCAGAGTAGCCAGACGCTTCCAGTGGTCCCTCTTAAAACAAAGACCCGAAAAAACAAGTGAATTGATTATATATATGACAAGCTATGGACCCTGAGCATCAAAGGCAAAGTTAAGAACTCAGACTGAGTGACAGGGGGAGGGAGAGATGGTGCAGAAACAGCGAGGAGTTGCCAAGTCCATGGCAGTGCTTCACCCCTATTCCCCTGTGGTGGGGCTAGTGGTAGTGTTCCGGGACGTGGCTGCTTCAGTGACAGAAGGGAAGGGAAGTGGTGCACCCCTGACCCCCTGGCGTGACCGCACTGGGGCTGGCAGTGGTGTTTAGTACACAGCTGCTTCAGTGAAAGAAAGCACGTAAGGTGCCGTAACCTTGACCCCCCTGGTGCAACCATGGAGCCAGCACACACAATCTACACGTGCCTCCAGAATCTGAGATAAAACAGTGCACTTGGCACGAGATAAGTGATTTTGTCTAATTTACTGTGCAGATCTAATAGCTCCTCCCCTCTGCCCCAGCAAGTTTGATTTCCCTGGGCCTCATATAGGTCCTGCTGTGCTTCCTGAGCCATTTCCCTGGCCTTGGAGAAGGAACAAATTAACAAATGGGGGACAAATACTCTGCTGCTTACCCTAATCTGGAAACTCAGAAAAGAAGTGGCTCCAGTTCAGGCACAAGTGGTCCACAGACTTTCTCTTCACGCCTGCATGGATCCAGGTGACCCCACTACAGCAGATAGGATCTAGCTGTTATATTGCAAAGGTGAATCTGTCTGAGGTCTGGCTGAAACTGTTTCAACTGCGCATGGAGAGGCAAGTTTTTGACGTCTGATACCACTCTGCCTATTAAACAGGGCCTTCACCTACCCATAGCAGGGGCCTGAGGACTGGAGGATCCACCTATGCCACCTAGCCACCTCCAACACGGCTCCAAGGATAAGCGTTGCCTACCAGCCCTTACAGTTAAAAGCACTGAATACCTATGGTACAGCTGTAGAGCGCTCTAGGGAACAGGGACATGCCTTCCTCACAGACATTCAGGGGAAAGTTGATCCTCAGAGTGTGACTCCCCACCTGCTGCTACCAGAAACCTGTGCATACAACAATCACCACTGCTCCTCTAGGATCGTAGGTGAGAGCATACACCACACACTAGAAGACTGCCTACTGGAACACCGAAGCTGAATCCATACAAAAATACTGAATGGACTCCTAGATTCATATAACTGGTAACAGCTGTAGCGATATGGTAACAGGACATTACTGCTTCAAAGGCTCCAGTAATCAAGTTAGCTGACTCTAGTAGCCTATTTGAGTATATCAAAACAAAACAAAGCATAAAGCTAGGACATAGTGAACAAACATAAAATAAGTTAATACAATAACTTATAGATGGCTCGGAGACAACAGTCAATATCAAATCACATAAAGGAGACCATGACTGCATCAACAAAATCCCAAAACAAAGAATCAAGGACTCTGCTGGGTGAAGATGTATTCCTGGAATTACCAGATGTAGAATACAAAAAGTTAATATACAGAACTCTTCAAGACATCAGGAAGTAGATCAGGCAAAAGGCAGAACAAGCCAAGGAGTGCAGAGATAAAGCAGTCAAGGAAATTAAGAAGATTTTTCAAGAATGTAATAAAAAATTTAATAGGCTGCAAGAATCCATAGAGAGCAATCAGAAATTCAGGAGATTAACAATAAAATTTCAGAATTAGATGACTCAGTAGAAAAGTCAGCAGAACAGAATTGAGGAGCTGGAAGTTAGAATTAGCGAGATTGAAGATAAAACACTTGGCAACAATATATCTGAAGACAAATCAGATAAAAGAATTTTAAGAGATGAAGAAACCCTAAGAATCATGTGGGACTCTATCAAGAATAACAACCTATGAGTGATTGGAGTACCAGAACAGGGAGTGAAAGATGAAAGGATATCTATCCAAGATGCTCGTTGAACCCCACACAAGGTAGATCCCAAATGAAAGTCACCAAAACATATTCTAATCAAACTTGACAAAACCAAATAAAGAGAAAATTTTAAGAGTGGCCAAGGATAAGTGAAAAGTTACCTACAAAGGGCAATCAATAAGAATAAGCTTGGACTACTCAACAGAAACCATGCAGCGATGTCATTATATAAAAGATGACAACACTAAATCAATAAAGAAGGACTAAATTAAGTAGTGATAGATCTTCCATATGGAGAGGAAATGAAGGTGATATATGGGGATGCAAGTTAGGTTTAAACTTTAAAGAACAGGGGTAAATAGTAAGGCAACCACGCAGGAGACTAACAATCCTAAACAAAATACAAGAAAAACAAAGAGTAAAATCAACAACAATGAAAAAGAGGAACACACAATTTATAAACAAAAACTACTCAGCACGAGAAAAAAAAGTGGAAAAATGAAACTGTCAACAACACAAAAAAAGACATAAAATGACAGCACTAAACTCATGCCTATCTATAATTATGCTGAATGTAAATGAACTAAATGCTCAATAAGGAGACAGAGAGTTGCAGAATGGATTAAAAAAACACGATCTGTCTATATACTGCCTATAACAGACACACCTTAGACTTAAAAGACAGAAACAAACTAAAACTCAAAAGATGGAAAAAAATACATCAAGCAAACAACAATCAAAAAAGAGCAAGAGTCGCTATACTAATTTCTGATGCAACAGACTTCAAATTTAAATCTACCAAAAACGATAAGGAAGGATACTATATAATGATTAAAGAGATAATACCAGGAAGATATTCCCATATTACATATTTATGCACCCAATGACAGGGCTTCAAGATACATAAAACAAACTCTAGCAGCACTGAAAAGCAACACAGACAGCTCCACAGTAAGAGTAGGAGACTTCAACACACCACTTTCAGTGAAGGACAGAACATCCAAAAAGAAGCTCAATAAAGACACGAAGAGCTAAATGCCACAATCAACCAACTTGGCCTCACAGACATATACAGAACACTTCAACCAACAGCATCCAAGTATATTTTCTTTTCCAATGCACACGGAACATTCTTCACAACAGACTATATACTAGGTCATAAAGCAAGCCTTAACAGAACCCAAAACATAGAAATATTACAAAGTATCTTCTCTCACCATAGAGCCATAAAACTAGAAGTCAATAACAGAAAAATCAGGGAAAAGAAATCAAACACATGGAAACTGAGCAAAACTTTCCTTAAAAACAACTGGATTATAGAACAAGATAAAAGGATGGAATAAAGAAATTCACTGAATCCAACGGAAATGAAAAGACTTCCTATCAGAGCCTTTGGGACACAACTAAAGGAGTGCTCAGAAGTCAATTTATATCAATAAATAAACACATACAAAAAGGAGAAAGGGCCAAAATCAACTCGAACAAATAGAGAGCAACAAAAGAAACCCTCAGGCACCGGAAGAACGCAAATAATAAAAATCAGAGCAGAATTAAATGCAATAGAGAACAGAAAAACAACTGAAAGAGTTAACAAGACCAAATGCTGGTTCTCTGAAAATATTAACAAACTGGATAAACCACTGGCAAGTCTGACAAAAGAAAAATAGGAGACGAGGCAAATAACCCGAATTAGAACCAATGGACCCAACTGAAATTAAAAGAATGCTAACAGAATACTATGAAAAACTGTACTCTAACAAATTTGAAAACCTAGAGGAAATGGACAAATTTCTAGAACACATTACCTACCTACAATAACACAAACAGGTAGAATAGCTAAATAAACCGTGAACAAAAGAAGAGATTGAAAAAGTAATCTAAAAACTCCCAACAAAGAAAAGCCCCGGCCCTGACAGTTGCACTGCAGAATTCTACCAAACTTTCAGAGGAGAGTTAACATCACTACTGCTGCAAGTATCTCAGAGCACAGAAAAGGATAGACTACTCCCAATCTCATTCTATGAAGCCAGCATATCCCTGACACCAAAACCAGGTAAAAACACTACAGAAAAAGAAAATTACAGACCGATATCCCTCATGAACTTAGACGTAAAAATGCTCAACGAAAATTCTAGCCAACAGAATTCAACATGTCAAAAAATTCACCATGGCCAAGTGGGATTCATACCAGGTATGCAAGGATGCTTCAACATTAGAAAATCAATATAATCTATCACATAAATAAAACAAAAAACAAGAACCACATGATTTAATCAATTGATGCAGAAAAGGCATTTCACAAAGTCCAACAGCCATTCACGATAAAAACTCTCAGCAAAATAGGAACAGAAGGAAAATTCCTAAACATTATAAAGGGCATTTACACAAACCCAACAGCCAACATCATCCTAAACGGAGAGAGGCTGAAAGCATTCCCATTGAGAAAGGGATCGAGACAAGGATGCCCTTTATCACCACTCTTACTCAACACTGTGTTGGAGGTCCTAGCCAGTGCTATTAGGCTAGATAAAGAAATAAAGGGCATCCTAATTGTCAAAGAAGAAGTAAAGGTATCTCTGTTTACACACAACATGATCTTACACAGAGAAAACCTAAAGAATCCTCAAGAAAAGACTAAAACTAATAGAAGAGTTTAGAAGAGTATCAGGATACAAGATAAACGTAGATAAATCAGGATTCCTCTATCCCAACAAAGAGAACTGCCGAAGAGGAAATCACCAAATCAATACCACTTACAATAGCCCCTAAGAAGATAAAATACTTAGGAATAAATCTAACCAGAGATGTAAAAGATCTATACAAAGAAAACTACAAGACACTACTGCAAGAAACGAAAAGAGACCTACATAAGTGGAAAAACATACTTTGCTCATGGATAGGAAGACTCAACATTGTAATAATGTCTGTTCTACCCAAAGTGATCTACAGATACAATGCAATCCCGATCCAAATACCAGTGACATTTTTTAATGAGATGGAGAAACAAATCACCAACTTCACATGGAAAGAGGCCCTGGATAAGTAAAGCGTTAATGAAAAAAGAACAACGTGGGAGGCCTCACTCCACGTGATTTTAGAACCTATTATACCACCACAGTAGTCAAAACAGCTTGCTACTGGTACAATAGATACATAGACCAACAGAATAGAACTGAGAATCCAGACATAAATCCATCCACATATGGGCAGCTGATATCTGACGAAGGCCCAAAGTCAGTTAAATGGGGAAAAGACAGTCTCTTCAACAAATGATGTTAGCATAACTGGTACCCATCTGCAAAAAAATGAAACAAGACCCATACCTCACACCATGAACAAAAACCAACTCAAAATGGATCAAAGACCGAAATATAGAATCTAAAACGATAAACACCATCAAAGTAAAAATAGGGACAAGGCTAGGAGCCCTAATACATGGCATAAACAGTATACAAAACATTACTAACACTGTCCAAACACCAGAAGAGAAATTATATAACTGGGAGCTCCTAAAAGTCAAACTCCTACGCTCATCCAAAGACTCCACCAAAAGCATAAAAAGATTAGCTACGGATTTGTAAAAACTTTTTAGCTATGACATTTCCGATCAGTGTCAGATCTCTAAAATCTGTAATATGGCAAAAACTCAACAACAAAAAGACAAATAACCCAATTAAAAAATGGGCAAAGGATATGAACAGGCAGTTTACCAAAGAAGACATTCAGGCTCCTAACAGATACATGAGAAAATGCTCACAATCATTAGCTATTAGAGAAATGCAAATCAAAACTACAATGAGATTCCATCTCACCCCAACAAGGCTCGCATTAATCCAAAAAACATACCCTAAAGAAATAAGAGCCTTCACAAGAACAGATGATATGCACACCCATGTTCACTGCAGCACTGTTTACAACAGCAAAAAGTTGGAAGCAACCAAGGTGCCCATCCACAGATGAATGGATAAATTATGGTATATTCACACAATGGAATACTATGCAATGATCAAGAACAACAATGAATCTGTGAAACATTTCATAACATGAAGGAATCTGGAAGGCTTTATGCTGAGTTAAATTAGTCAACTGCAAAAGGACAAATATCGTATGAGGCCACTATTGTAAGAACTCCAGATAACATTTAAACACAGAGGAAAATATTCTTTGATGGTTACGAGTGTGGGGAGGGAGGAAGAGGAATATTCACTAACTAGATAGTAGACAAAAATTTTTTTAGGTGAAGGAAAGGGCAACACATAACACAGGGACAGTGAGTACGATGAGACTAAAACCAAAAGCAAAGAAGTTTCCTCAATACAACCAAAAGCTTCGAAGGCCAAAGCAGCAGGGACGGGGGACTGGGGACCACGGTTTCAGGGGACATCTAAGTCAACTGGCATAACAAAATGTAGTATGAAAACATTCTGCATTCCACTTTGGTGAGAGGTGTCTGGGGTCTTAAGTGCTAGCAAGCAGCCATCTAAGATGCATAAATTGGTCTCGACCCACCTGGAGCAAAGGAGAATGAAGAACACCATAGACACAAGGTAAGTACGAGTCCAAGAGACAGAAAGGGCCACATAAACCAGAGACTCCATCAGCCTGAGGTCCACAGAACTAGATGGTGCCCGGCTATCACCAATCACCACCCTGACAGGGAACAAAACAGAGAATCCCTGATGGAGCAGAACAGTGGGGCGCAGATATCAAATTCTCGTAAAAAAAAACCAGGCTTAATGGTCTGACTGAGACTGAAGGGACCCTGACAGTCGTGGTCCCCAGACCCTTTGATAGCCAAGACTGGAACGATTCCTGAAACTGACTATACAGACAGGGATTGCCCTGGACTATAAGACAGACACTGATGCTGGTGAGGAGTGAACTTTGTGGCTCAAGTAGATACATGAGACTACGTGGGTGACTCCTGTCTGGTGGCGAGATGAGAAGGAAGAGGGGGACAGGAGCTGGTTGAATAGACACAGGGAATACAGGGTGGAAAGGAGGAATGTGCTGTCTCATTAAGGGGAAAACAGCTGGGAGTGCACAGTGGGGTATGTATGGCTTTTTGTACGAGAGACTGACTTGATTTGTAAACTTTCACCTAAAACACAATAAATAAATTATAAAAATAAATAAATACACAGGTTGGTGAATAACTATAGAAAATATCCTTATCCCTACAAATTAGTGTCCTCAGGAAAGATTTCACTGGGTAAAATCCTACGTGAACTCAACATTCTCCTTATTGAGAAGAGTGCTTCTTAAAGATAAAATCTTTAAGCAATAAACTGCTTTACCAAGAAAACAAATATTCGTAACTGGCTTTAAAAAAGCACACAGGATATAGAAAACATTCTTAAAATCTCTGATCTACACCTTCTTGAGCAGTAGGCAAGTAAAATATTAAGTGTATACATTTTAATGGTAGTATTAAGCCAGTTAAAACTAGTTGAAGTTAGAACTCATTTAAAAATGAGTCATCAGTCACTTCCTTGATTATACCCAGAATTAATCTTCACACCCATCCCTTCTAAAGAAACTACATTTATTTTCTCAGTTTACAGCGGCAGATAACACAGACATAATAGCTTTAAAAGTCTTCTTTATAATCATTCTTTCTACCAGTGCAGCTAGTTTAGAGGGTCAGTTGAGTTATTCTTCACTCAAAAGATGTACATTGTCTTCAAAATCACAATGAGATCAGGTAACACCTAGTTCAATTGCCTAACAGCTTATAAAGAAAATGTTCTACATCATACTGTGGTGAGTAGCGTCCGGGGTCTTAAAAGCTTGTGAGCGGCCATCTAAGATACTCCACTGGTCCGACCCTGTCTGGAGCAAGGGACGATAAAGAAAACCAAAGACACAAGAGAAACTTAGTCCAATGGACTCATGGACCACAATTATCACAGCCTCTACCAGACTGAGTCCAGCACAACTAGATGGTGCCCGCCTACCACCACTGTCTGCTCTGACAGGGACCACAATAAAGGGTCCTGGACAGAGCTGGAGAAAAATGCAGGACAAATTCAAACTCACAAAAAGATACCAGACTTACTGGTCTGACAGAGACTGGAGAAGCCCCAAGAGTATAGCCCTCGGACACCTTTTTAACTCATACTAAAGTCACTCCTGAGGTCCACTCTTCAGCCAAAGATTAGACAGGCCATAAAACAAACAATAATAAGAGACCAAACATATATACAAGACTAAATGGGCACACCAACCCAGGGGCAAGGACAAGAAGGGAGGACGGGACAGGAAAGCTAGACGAATAGAAATGAGGAACCCAAGGTCAAGAAGGGGAGAGTGTTGACACGTCACGGGGTTGGCAACCAATGTCACAAAACAGTATGTGTATTAACTGTTTAACGAGAAACTGATTTGCTCTGTAAACCCTCATCTACAGAATAATAAAAAAAAAGTAAAAACAATGGAAATTATGCATAATCTCTTATAACCTTTCCATTCAATTTCAATCATGTTTCTCTGTAGTCAACACTGAAGTTTCAGCTCACTGATTTGGTAAATTTACCTGTAGGTAGTAAGTGTATTGTTGTCTGAGATGGTCCACTCGTTGGCACCCCTGATGGCTGAAGAGGGGGTGCTGGCTGTATGGGTTGTAACGGTCGAGTCACAGGCTGAGAAGGACCAATGGTTGATACAGGCGTGTGATTTAGTTTTTTAGGGTCTGTTAATTAAAAGTGAGACACTACGATTATTGAAAGAAAAAGAATCTAGAAATACAGGTTTTTTCTTTAGTGTGAAATTTACTTCTGCTTGACACTCGGGTATCACATTTACCTCTTAAGAGAACAATTGTTTTCTGTTATAATTATGTGCATTTTTGTCAATTTGAAAACTGAGTCAGGGAGCTTAAGTAACTTGTTGGTCCTATCATAGAATCTTAACTCACATTTACTAAAATTCAGTTTTATATTTCTTATAGATAAATCCTACCTCTGGGTTTAATACAGTATCATGTCAACTAAAATAATTTCATTGTCTATGTGACTATATATCTATATATTTAACTAGATGTATCAGGACATTCTCCTAGGCAAATACCTATAAACTAATGAGTTTTTCATCAGTAACCTTGAATTCCAAATACCCTACTGTTGTTTAGGCTCCTTTGTCTGATAACACAAGATGGCTGCTTATTCTCATTATCCATTCTTTAAAAAAACAGAGAATGTGTAACCTCAAAAAAATGTCTCCAATACCCTAGAAAATAAACGTCTGTATCTTAGATAAAAATGCTCTTAAAAATAGGAAACCACTATACACTAATATAAAGGATAAGCTAAAAGTACTTCTATCCAAAATAAGCCCCACTGATTTTCTTCCCCTGTTGATTTTTTAGTGTTATGAAATTTCTTACTAAAATGGACATGAAATTTAAGACTTTAGCAACTGACACTTCTGGAGAGCAATGCACTCTAGAATGGGAGAATTTAAGATACACCTCACTAAAGGTGGGGCAATGGAAAGTGATCACATGAGGCAGTGATACTAGAAAGGGAGATGTCATGAGCATTAAAACAAACTTTGCTTTCTTATCCAGAGTTATATCTGCACCCTCTCAAAAATGACCTGTACTTATTTTTGCCCCTGGGGCTACATTATATTCACACAGCCTGTCTATAACTGTGACAACAATGTAGATAACCTGAAGCTTTTTAAGAATAATCATATTGGTATAAGTTCAACCCTGATGAATAAAGATATAAATCTCCCAATGTTACTTCAGTTTTATACAAAATTGATTTTACTGTCATATATTTAACTGCAAAGCTACTTAATTTTGTTTTTCTAAAACCAACTTAACTATCTTATTCCCTAAACACGATTTTTTAAATCTTTAGGTTATTCTTTAATGATTTTAAGGTAATAATAATTGTTGTGGTTAGGTGCCATCAAGACAGTCCTTACTCATAATGACCCTACGTACAACAGAATGAAACACTGCCCGTGTGCATTATTTAATTTCAAAAGTGATACAAATACACCCAGTATAATGTTGTAGAGACTGTCTTCATAAAATATTATGCCTTATTAAGAGAAAAAACAAAAATGGTATCAAAGCATTCTTTAGTACAATTACTATTTTAGTACCTTGTAAAGTTCCACTCTCTTCATCATCCATTGTGAGATCAATGACACCGCCTGAATCACTGGCTATGGCTTTCCCAGTCTGAAAAATAAAGCTCTTACAATTTGCAAACTGGCAGATATAAAGGGAAAATGAAGTAACAGGGAGGAGATACAAGGATAATGAACAGGCTGGTTCAATCTGGACTCACAAATGGCTTTTACCTGAAGAAACAGAGTTTGCTTAAATAAATGCCCCAGGATATTCATGAGTTAAACATCTTCCATGCAAGAATAATTTTCAAATACTTTCAAAAGAAATTCTACAAGTTCTTAAAATAAGCCTACCAGCTCCATAGAGCTATTAAAAGTGGTTAAATGCTTTAGAGTTATAAGTATTTGGACACAAAGCTCACTTATTTTCCAACATTTAAAATGTTGACCAATTCTAATCTAAGTTACCAGTGTTAATCCACCAAAACATCAAAGGCAATCTTTAAAGCTAGTATTACCCCAAAAAACCCGTTGCCGTCGAGTCGATTCTGACTCATAGCGGCCCTACAGGACAGAGTAGAACTGCTCCATAGAGTTTCCAAGGAGCTAGTATTAGGTTACTTAAAAAAATCTAAATTTTTTTTAACTAAAAAATGATACGGTATATTTGTTATGAATTGAATTCTTTTCTCCAAAACATGTGTTGAATTTATGGCCCTATACCTGCAGATGTGAACCAGTTTGAAAATAGGGTTTTTCTTTTGTTGTACTAATGAGGCCATACCATTTTAGGGTGGGCCCTAAGCCTAATAACTTCTGAGTTATAAAAAGACCAGAATAGACAAAAAGAGAAAGACACACACAGAGGAAGAGAGACACCACGTGAAGATTGTCTAGCAAGCCAAAGAACGTCAAGGGACCAAAAAATGCCTGGGCTAATGAATGAATACAGCTGAGACCCTGATTTGGACTTTTAGCCAGCAGTGTAAGAAAATAAATTTCTGTTCATTAAATGCACCCACTTGTATTTGTGTTATAGCAGTACAACTTAACTAACACAGTAAGGTAAAATACAGGATGCTATACTATTAACTGGATATCCAATTTGGCCAAAGTCAACCCACTGTGTAAAGTCATTAGAAACATAATCTTAAAAAAAAAACAACCTTTAAAAACCACATAATAGCAACAAAAAAGGAAGGCAGTACAACAGACTTTAAAAGTGTGGACTTTGTAATCAGAAAGACAGAGTCATCTTCTAGCTCCAATATTTATTAGCTATGTGAATTTAAACTGACAATTTCTTCAATTTCCAAAATTTTGAATATGGAAGCTATTCTGGAGATTAATCCATATAATTTACATAAAGTGCTTAACACGAGGCCTGGTACATAGTATTTGCTTGATAAATGGTAATTATAATTTATTCTAAGGAGCCCTGGTGGCACAGAGGTTAGGCCTTTGGCTGCTAACTGAAAAGCTGGCAGTTTGAACCCACCAGTCGATCCATGGGATAAAGATATGGCAGTCTGCTTCTGTAAAGAGTACAGCCTTGGGAACCACAGGGGGCAGTTCTACTCTGAGTCAGAATCTACTCAATGGCACCAGGTTTTCTGGGTATAATTTATTCTATGATACGCTGATATCAATTCAACAGATCAGTTTTCATCTGCAAACTCAACTTTTGCAAAATTAATTAATTTCTTGACTTTGTAAAACTCAGGCCCAATCCCAATATAATGATGCAATTCTAAATCTTGTAATTTTAAATCATTCTATGATGATTTCACAGATAGTGACTTATTTACAAACAACACAAATTTGTATGAGCCATAACTAAAAGTTCCCAACACTACAAATCTGTAAAATTCCAAACTAAAAATTCCCAACACTTCCTAAAAAAAATAACAGGATCTACTCACTGTAACAAAGTATCTACAATGTCTAGGTTTCAATGAAAAATTACTAGACAAACATGCAAAGACCAATAACGTGGGACCCAACTTAGCAACTGTCTGAGTGGATCCAGATGTTTCATCTGGCAAAGACTTCTAAGCAGCTATTTATGTCCAAAAAATTAAAGGAAAACATAATATTAATGAATGAACAAATAGGACCTATTAAAAGAGAAATGGAAATTGAAAAACAAAAATAGAAGCTTCGGTGCTGACAAGTGTGATTACTAAAGTGAAAAATTAGTAGGAAGGCTCAAGAGTAGCTTGCCGGTGGCAGAAGCTAAAAAAAAAAAGACAGGGAAATTGAAGCTAGATCAATAGGAATTTCCCAGTCTAACAAACAGAAAAAAACTATGAAAGCCTAAGATACCTAAGAGACAGCAAGAAATAGTGCAACATGTGTGTATTTGGACACTCTAAATGAGAGAAAGAGGTGGAAAAAATTATTTAAAGAAATAATGACCAAAACCTTCCCAAATTTGGTTAAAAAAAAAAAAAAGGCTACATTTTTCTAAGTAAGGAGAGAAAGGGGTCAAAAAGTTATTTAAAGAAATAATGGCCCAAAATTTTTTATCAAAATTGCTTGGAGAAAAACATTAATTTATAAACCCAAGAAGCTCAATGAGACTCAAGTAGGGTAAACACAAAGAAGTTCACTCCTATACATATCATAATCAATCTGCTGAAAGCCAAAGAGGATCAGAAAATCTTTAAAGTGACCAGAAAAAAAGACGTTACAGAGGGCCAAGCATTATCAGCTGACTACCGATTAGAAACTATGAAAGCAGGAAAACACTGGAACAACTTATTCAAAATGCTGAATAATAATTTTAAAAACCATAAACTAAGAATTCTAAACCCAGTGAAGCTCTCCTAGGCAACAGATACAAAATATATTTTTGGATATTAAAAGATGAGAAAACTCATCACTAGCAGATCTACACTGTGAGAAGAGCTTAAGGAAATTCTTCAGTTTGAAGGGAAATTTATAGGAAGGAATGAAGAGGGCCATAAAACGTAAATATGAGGATAAATATGATAGACTATATATCTCTCCTTTTCTTAATTTCTTTAAAAGAGCATATGGTGCTTTAAGGAGCCCTGGTGGTGAAGTGGTTAAGAGCTATGGCTACTAACCAAAAGGTCAGCAGTTTGAATCCACCAGCTGCTCCTTGGAAACCATATGGGGCAGTTCTACTCTGTCCTACAGGGTTGCTATGAGTTCAGAATCGACTTGACAGCAATGGGTTTGGTTGGTTCGGGGCACAGCAGTTAAAACGCTTATCTGCTAACTGAAAGGTAAGTGGTTCAAATCCACGAGCCACTCCATGGAACAAAGATGTGGCAGGAGAAAGATGTAGAAGTTTGCTTCTGTAAAGAGTACAGCCTTGGAAACCCTATGGGGCAGTTTTACTCTGCCCTATAAGGGTCATTAAGAGTTGGAATCGACTCAACAGCAATGGGTTTGGTTTGGGTTATATCGGTATAACTTTAAGATCTGAACTCAAACCATAAACCCTAAAAGAACTGATTTTAAAAAAATGAACCACTTATAATTAGAAAGCCAAAAGAGGAATAAGAATGCTTTGAAAAAATTCACACAACATAAAGAAGGTACAAAGAGACAAGGAACAGATGAGACAAATAAAAAATAATAGAACAGCAGACCTCATTACCTAAATACAACCATATCAATAATTATATTAACTACAGACTACTACTATAAAAATGTAGGGATTGTAATATGGCACAACAAAGTAAGAAATTAAAAAAATAACTACAGTTTGTCTCCAAGATACATACTTTAAATACAAAGTCACAAAGAAAAATGATATAACATGCAAGCATTAAGCATAAAAAAGGTGCTGTGGCTATGTTAATACCAGACAAAAGGCAAAGAGGGAAGCTTTGTAATGGCTGTTGTTGCTGTTGTTGGTTGCCGTAGAGTTGATTCAGACTCATGGCGACCTCTTGTGTGCAGAGTAGAACTGCTCCATAGGGCTTTCAAGCCTGTGATCTTTCGGAAGCAGATCGCCAGGCCTGTCTTCTGAGATGTCTCCAGGAGAATTCGAACCGCCAACCTTTCAATTAGTAGTCAAGCGCTTAACCGTTTGTGATACTCAGGGACTCCTTTATAATGATAAAAGGGTCAATATATCAAGAAGAGATAACAATTACACATAAATATGTACCTAATAGTAGAGCATCAAAACTTATGAAGCAAAGCAAACACAAAATTAAAAGAAAGAAATTGACTAACTTATAACTGTGGCTGAATTTGCATTTAAATAGCCACATGTAGCTAGTGACTACCATATTAGACAGCAGAGCCCTAGAAGCAATTTACAAAATGCTGAAATTGAGCCATTACAACATCATTTTCTTGTTCTGAAAGTGTTACTTAACCTGTCCAAAAAATTCACCGAGGAAATTAAAGACGTAAATTCTTTGTTTAGTTTCAGGTTTACTTATAAAGTACACCTAGACTTCCTACAAATGTCACTTGAACATCACTGAATTCACATTTCTTATACCACATGACTTCTAGAAAGTACTTCATATAATTTTAATTGAAAGCATAGCTAGAGTCCGCAAGACATCCTTGGAAAAATCACAACTTTAACCTTTCTTATTACATACAAATACTGCTAAGATCTGTAAGAAATATTTTTTTTAAATACCTTTAATTTGATTTGTAAACCTCGGTATATATCTATCTTTGGTCAAAGTTTATCTCAAAGGAAAACAGTCATAATTAAAGATCATTATGCCCCAATGTTTTAGAATTCATGGCATTTATTCCTATCTGACATACTCAATACTTTTTGTTTTTCCAGGGATAATACAGGAGTGCCTTTAAAAAAGAAATAAAAACTACCAACAAGCTAATTGCTTCACTATAAATTTATTACACTTAAAGGAATATGAGTCAGAAAAGACTTGATGATAACTAAGAACACAACAACAAAGCAACACAGCAGAACGAGGAAGAACAAGGTTAATACATGAAAGAAGTAGCTATTCTACTACTAGGTGGTTTACAAGATTTAAAATGAGAAAGTACTAGCAAACTGCTAATGAACTATCAGAAAGACCAAGACTTTCTTCCTCGAAAGATATTTCTGATCAGCTCTGAAGAAAATAAAATGGTGTATGAAGGTGATAAGCCTGTGAGACCCTCCAAAAAAGATGGGCTTGGAGAACTACATATGCTTTCTTTATAGAGACTGAATCATTTTTTGGGTCAAAATATACACCACAAAACATACACTAATTCAACAATTTCTACACGTACAATTCAGTTCACAATGATTACATTCTTCAAGTTATACACCCATTCACGCTATCCTTTCTCAAATTATTCCACCACCATTAAAACAAACTCACTGCCCCTTAAGCTTCCACATAAACTGAATTTTTATACTACAGGAAGGCAAATGACATTTCAATTGAATAACCCAAGCAGTTAGTTAATACAATAAATTACCTCTTAAGAGAATCGTCAAGCAAAGAGTTCTTTGAAATGCCACAAAGAAATTCTTAGAAAATATGTGGACAGCTATAAAAAACAGATTTAGAATACTTTTCATCATACGAAAGAATACTGATGGAAATTCATTTTCCTATGGACTGTAATTAGAATTTTACCTTGAAGTAAAAGAGAAAATCTTACCTGTGATGTACTATCAGCTGCTTTCTTATTAACAGAAGTATCTGTTGTTTTGTTTGTCTGGTTTTCTGAGGGGGTTAAAAAAAAAAAAAAAATCAGAGCCATTTATAAAAACACAAAATGTAAAAAGTTAGGCTGCTTTATATACAAAATTCATTTAATTTTCTACAACTAATTTTGTCTGCCAACATGTAACACATATATACAGACACTTTCCTAGATCATTGCTAAATATCTTTCAGAAGGGCAAATCTATAACACAGATTTTCAAGAACTTCACAAATTCACTGATACAGCAATTCTAATTCTATGCTAAAGAATAGCTCAGGGAAATTACGTAAGTCGTAGAAAGCTTGAATGTTCTAACATGAGGGAATGGTAAAATATAATTCCTTGAAACCATGTACACTTTTAGAGAAGAATAATTAATGACAGGGCAAAAATGTTTGTAATAAATTCAGTAAAAAAAAAAATAGTTGAAAACAGTAGAAATGTACACAGTGATTCAGAGAAAATACACACACATAATCTGGGTAGTTCAATCACAGATGATCTTTCTTTTCTTTATTCATTTTTCAATTAACTTGTATTAATTTCCTAGGGAAAATGTATAAAAATTACTTCCAGGACAGCATAAAAATAAATCAAGTATGTTTAACCCCAATTTCTAACTGAGGAAAGAAAGGAGAAGGTATTAAATTCTGTCAAATGTCTTTGACATCTATTGAGGTGATCATTTAAGCTTTTCATCTTTGGTAATGTGGTGAATTAAGTTAATCAGGTTTTCTAATGTCGCTTTCTGGGAATAACACCTCCTTTAAAGATATGGCATATCTTTCATTTGCAAATCTTCAGAATACACGTAAGCTATTAATTAAAAAAAAGAAATAAAACTATATATTTTCACATGTACATACACAAATCTGTACTTAAAAAAAAATCAGTTAGGATAAACATCAATGTATTAATAAAGGTTATTCCAGGATAGGGATGTAAAAAATGATGCCCTTGTAATTTCTCCCTACCCTTCTGAATTATTCTTTTTGTAGGAAAAACATATTAATATATTATTTACTTTTAAAAATCACCTTAAAATTACTTCATTTATTACAAACTAGCATGTTTTAGACTATGAAATCTCATAGACTATGTACTTAATATAAAACTAATTCTAGGTTACTGAACCTACATGCCACAGTATTAAGATACACTGATGACATTACAGGAATGCCAGTTGATAGTGTCCCTTAAGAGGTGCTGGATAATTACTGTAGGAACACAAATAGAGGGCAAATTCCTCACTAGTTTAATTCTGCCCTTGAAGAAATTCAAATGAAACTATGGTTGATAGAGCAATAGTTTTATTTTTTTTTTAAACTACACTTTTTTTATACTCTTAGAATAAAAGATACTTAGCAAAATCTGAGAGGGGACATTGGACATGAATTATACATAACTCTCCTCCAAAATCTGTTCTTCCTACAGCATTTAACAAGGTCTTAGAATCTGAGTCATCTTTAATTTCTCCACCTCCCTTACCCACCTAATCTTTTATCAATAAATTACCAAGTACTGTCAATTGTACCTCCTGAATAACTTTCAAGTCTTTTACACACCACCATCTCTGATCTAGATGACTACAGGAGCCTCCTGACTGATCGCCTTACCTCCATTCTAATCCCCTCCAAAACAACTGTCCACACTGCAGCTAGTGCTCATGTTATGTCACTCCAACAAAATACCTTTAATACCTCCCTTATTCCCGCACAGGTCCCTGGGTGGTGCGAGTAGTTAGCACTCGTCTACTGACCTAAAGGTTGGCAGTTCAAAGCTACCCCAGTGGTGCTACAGATGAAAGGCCTTGTGATCTGCTTCTGTAAAAGTTACAGGCAAGAAAACCCTACACTGTAACACATGGGGTTGCCCTGAGTCAGAACTGACTCCGAGGTAACAGGTTTGGTTTTATTTCCCTCGTTCTTTCATTGATTTTCTCAAACGTTCCCAGACCTCCCATATCCTCTCACAACCAGAAGCATATCTTAACTCTCATCACATTTATAGTTACTTATGTAACGGCCAAGTTCCCTATTTGATTGTGAATTCAGTGAGCATAGGGACTATTTTATATAGTTTTGTGTGCCTGCAGGACCTCAGAACAACACAGGCATTCCATATTTGATGAATAAATGAATTCAGCCATAATTTGAGCCCCAAATTTCTAAGCTACCTCTAGGAGATTTTTACTTTACTATCATCAGAAAAAACTAACTTTATCTATATGGATACACTGAATTATAATAAAATATATACAAATGCATACAGTCTAATTATATCAGCATACATTCTCATTAAGTAACTAAAGCCTATAAAGTAGAAGACTTCAAAGTTTTAATTACATAGCCTAATTAATTTATCACATGAAGGATATACTGAAGTTTGGCTTTCACCTTCATGTACAGCCAAATTTGACTATTTGGCTTCAGCTTACGTTTTGGGAAGCCCAAACAAACCAATGCCTATGCTAACCTCATTTCTGGTACCCCTAAAATTATGCATGATCAAAACACATATGATCTCACAGGATCTCATTCTAATCAACTGTATGAACATGCAAAGCTTGTCATTCAGATTTATTGTTAATATTAATAATTCACTTTCCAACACGGTAAATGCAGGTAAGTATTCTTAACAGAATTAGGAAGGAAAAGTCTCTTTAATACATTTGTGTACACACACACTCACGTTAAATAAGTATGTTAAAATATAAACTTTTGTAAGTTTCCATATAAATGTATACTATCACAGAAGTAAAATGTCGTACTAGATAATGATCATGAAAAATATTAATTTCATATACAAAAACAATTATGAACAGTCAAATAATTAAATACACACAGAAAAAGGTTGACATTTATTATGACTAATTAAGAAAAGGTACATCAGCTAGGTAACACTGGGAAGACCATATTGATAAAATTAAACACAAGAAAAAACCCTAATTTAGTTTTTTGCAAGCCATGATCTTTCAAGGAAAGTTCTATAAAAGGGAATATATCTCATCTGGGAATATGAATAATAAGGAAAAAAAAAGAATTAGAGAAAAAGGAAGTACCACAAAAGAATCTTGCTTGTCCACTAATCTCAGTTAAAAGCATTTGTTTTAATATTGTTTGTTTTAATACTGGAAACATGAATAATAATGTCTAAGGAATACTGTGGTGGCACACAATGCTAAGAAACACTATTCCTGCACTACATCAAACATTTAAATTATATGTACTAATATTAGTAACAATTGCATTTTTAGATAAAATGTCAGGCTCTTATATCACAGATGTTCATTGCATGACAATGATATTCAGCTTCTGCTCAATATTAATTTTGATCTGCAACTCACTAACTCCCTCAGCAACTGTGAAATACAATCTTTATAAAAAGAGAACACATTTAGAGGGTAAGTACAATACTAAAGGCTATGTGACAAATAAAACCGCTTGAATATCTCACTTATAAAAGTAATTTTGTACTTCAGAATCTGTTTCTTAAATTTCATAGTCACTTTATCAGTAAGACAGATACTATAGTTACATGTGATGTCTACCCATTCTTGCCTGTCTTTCCAAACATAGTTAAGAGTAAATGTGAAGTCAGAAATGAAGAAGAGGCAAGCTAAGGAATGTGTACAGAACGTATGCTTTCAGGATCAAGAAGACATAGCATAGTTTTACTGAGTTTAAATTCAGGTAAAATTAAGTTCTCCTTTTTGCAATACCTCTAAGTAAATACAAACATAATCACATATCATAAAGAAAAATAAATAATAGAAGCAATCGTTCTGTAGTAAATTAGAGGGGGAAGAATCTATTTTTAAACTGTTTAAATTTGGAAGATGTGAGCGATGAACATACAAAGAGTTGCATTTTTCTCTTGCAAGCATATACTAAGTCAATTAGATACTTTAAAAATAATTGTTCTATTCAGATATTCTTGGAAAATTCACCCAAATTAGGAAAACTACTAAAAGATAAAATACAAATACTAACCTCTCATTCAAAATACACTCTCCCTATCCCATTTAAACATTATCATTTCTCTTAGGTATCTAAAGAATTATTAAACATAAGGAAATTCTATTTACTCTGCTCTTCAAATAACACTAGCCATTCCCTCCCCCAAAAAGTTCAATCATCTAAAGGCATTTATATGCTTACATTTCTATTATTAAACATACATACTAACTTACCAATTCTTGGGGTAGTAGTGCTGCTCTGTTCTGCAGGAGATGAAGTACTAAAAGCAGAAATTGGAATTTTCATCTGTATAGGACCTCGATTATTTGATGGATTATAGAGTCCTGATGGGCCAACTGTAGGTAAAGAAGTCCTTGTGGCTTGTACAATAGAGTGTGCTGTTGGAACAGCCTGTACAGCAAGTGTTGTTCCTAATGGTGCAGCACTGGCAGGAGAGTTCCTTTGAATACTAGGACTGGGCACAGAAGGAACATTGTTTGGTTTAGTGGGGTTTGGCAAGGATGGCAAAGATACTGGATTTTTGGTAAGACCACTCACTGTAGGTGGGCTTTGCACAGAAATAAATTCAACGTTGCCAGAAGGTTGATTGGTCACTAAAGTCCCCGGATGGCTCTGTAGAAGCTGAGGCTGGGAGGATACAGCAACAGGTACATGCAAAATCACTGGCAAAGGTTGTAAAGAGATTGTAGTTTGAGGATTTCCACTAGGCACCTGAGTAGTAGCAACTACTGTAGCTGTGTTGGGTGCAGGAAGAACTGATGTTGCTGTCAGAGAACCTGAGGTTGCTGGAGTCTGCAATTTAGGTTGACTACTGACAACAGTTGGAGGAGTGATAAGACTGGCTGAAGTTGCTACAGAAAGAAAAGAGAAGTCTCAGTTTAAATGCATCAGCTAGGAGAATATACCGCATGCAAATTTAGCACATTATACTAGATACCATAAAATCTTTGATAATGAAATTACTTCCAGATTCAATTCTGTAAGTTCTCAGAACTAAATTTTTATAAGCACTTTGTTGTGTGTTTGGTACAATATAGAAATAGCACATGATTTATGATTAGTGTGGATGACTGCTACCTCACTAGCAAAACAATCTCTGAAAATTACTATAATTACTTCAGAACTGGAAAAACAAAAAATACAACAAACTAATAAATAAGTGTAAAAAAAATACATACATACATACATACATACATACATACATACATATATATATATATATATAATTGAAACTACTCTAAAAACATTACATATGACTTAGAACACCTATGGAAACCTGGTGGCATAGTCATTAAGAGCTGGGCTGCAAACTGAAAGGTCAGCAGTTTGAATCCACCAGCCACTCCTTGGAAATTTCATGGGGCAGTTCTATTCTGTCCTATACCATCATTGTGAGTCAGAACTGACTCGATGGCAACTGGTTTGCTTTTTGTTTGTTTTTTTAGAGTGCCTACAGTATATAAACGCAAACAGTAAATATACAAAAAGTTCTCACCATTAATGAGTGACAGGTAAATCTGGCCATTATATAACGACTATGAAAAACCTTTATCTGTGGATCAAGTGTTAATGAATTCCTTGGGAGAGAAACTAATAAGGAAAGGCTCCCTCTACTGATACTATATGATGGGGAAAAAGCACTTAGTGAAGATGGATAATGAATTAAGCAATGAGGGAGCATACAAAAAAGAGCAGAGAAAAGCAAAATGCTGGTCACTGGTTGTATAGTGATTTTGATTCAACTACTTGTATGCGTTTCATTTGAATAGGTTTATAATAGATGACCAAGTTTCTCTCTCGTTTGATTTCTCGTCATTCAGAAATTACAAGCACACGAGAGCAGCAACTCTCAAAGTGCAGTCCATAAGATATTTGGGGGTTCTTGAAACCCTTTCGGGGAGTCTGCAATGTCAAAACTATTTTTGTAACAATAATAAGACATTATTCGACTTTTTCACTGTGTGGACATTTGCACTGATAGAACAAAAACAATAATGATAAAATTTCTGGTACCCTAGAAGGAAAAACCAAGGTAGTAGTGCCAAACTATAACTGTATTCTTTACCATCATACATTCACAGTAAAAAACAATCAAAGCATCTTAAGCAAACAAACAGAAAGAATGCCCTTGATGAGCCGTAAAACTATTAATATCATTAAATCTCAACCCTTGAATACAGATCTTAATATTCTGTGTGAAGAAAACAGAAAGTATACATGCATTACTGCTGCATGGCTAAGTAGGGTGGCTTGCTCGGTGTCTGAGCTGTAACCTGGACCAGCAGCCTTTTTCACAGAATGCCATTTTTCTTTGAAAGAACAACTTAAAAACATACTATGGTTATTCACGTTTGAGTACATGGCAGATCTTTTCTTGAAAATAAACCATGTAAGGCAGTAACTTCCAAGAAAACAACCCTATGCAGTATTTACTGGCAACATTAAATCTGAGCTTTAAAACAAAAATTAGAATTTGGGGGGAAGTTTGTATTTGCCACTGTGACAATGGCAACTTCCCAAATTTGTGAAGATTTTTCTAAGGAGAACTGATGATGAAATTAACAGGTGCAATTTGTTTTTATATTTATTCATGGAATGTATCAACATATGGAAGACTTGCACAACTCAGTGAACTAGTATATCCCAAATGATCAATGAATGAAATTAGCAATAGATCCCTCCAAAGTACAAGACGGATAAATGGATTTTAATGTAAATGAATTAGAAAAGTTTATCGGTATGGTTTCAGATTCAACTTTTCAACTAACTTTTAATAAAATATACTTGTCAGTTTCAAAGATTACCCACAATTATTTAAAAGGGCTAGTAAAACACTCCTCCCTTTTCCAACTATATATTCAGTGTAAGGCTGAATGTCCTTCAAATACTTCAACAAAAACAACATATTGAATGCAGGCGTAGATACGAGAATCCAGCTGACTTCAGCTGTCTTAATATCTTTAAGACAGACATGAAAGAGATTTGTAAAAATATAAAATAATAACACTCTTTTCACTGATGTTTTGTTCTGGAACAGATCTTTCATTAAAAATGTTATTTGTGTTACACATAATGGGCTTATTAGTAGTATTTTTAAATGAATAAATATTTTTAAAGTTCATCAGTTTTAATTTCTACTAGGAGATATTTTTACTTAGGAATCCCTGAATAGCACCCACGGTTAAGTGCTTGACTATTAACTAAAGGCTGGCAGTTTAAACCCACCCAGAGGTGCCTCGGGAGAAAGACCTGGTGACCTGCTTCTGAAAGGTCACAGCTTAAAAACGCTAGGGAGCGCTATTCTACTCTGCAACACATGGAGGGCTGTCATGAGCCTGAAGCAACTCAATGGCATTTTTTTTTTCTATTATAGTACGTATCGATTGATATACCTCAAATAAACAAAAGCTCTCTACAGTTCTTAATTTTTAAGCGCATAAAGCCTTCAGAAGACCAAAGTGTTTGTCTGACATAAAAGATTTGGTTTTCTAGATTTTTACACACTCTTAACTGTGATCCTGAATTTTTTAAATTTTGAAATCAGATCTCTATTTTGGACCAGTGTGCCTAATTTTTTAGTCATTTCAAACTTAAAAGATTGTACAAAAAGAAAACAAAAAACTTCAATTCCTAAGAAAAGGTATTTTGGTGTTAAGAGAATGTTACCTGTATTCACCGGGGTTTGAAAGGATGGCAGTGCACTCTCGCTTACATTTCTTTTGGACTCCAGCATCTGTCTCACTGTGCCTGCATTTCTATGAAATTAATATTCACATAAATTGTCAACGGACATGCCATTATGGAGGATACCAATTTATATATAGAGAAACCAACGGCCCATAGAAAAGGGTAGACAGACTTGTGTTTTACAGCACTAAACTACAAGTGACTGCACTTAGACATAGCTGGCACAGAGCCTTCTTACTATACCCATTGCTATCAAGTCGATTCTAACTCAAAATGACCCTACAAAACAGAGCAGAACTGCCCCAAGGAGCAGCTGGTGGATTTGAAGCGCCAGCCTCTTGGTTAGCAGCCGAACACTTAACCACTGCACCACCAGGGCCTTGTTAATACTGGGGTCTATTAGTGAGCCCTGGTGGTGCAGCGGTTAAGAGCATGACTACTAACCAAGAGGGTGGCAGCTCAAATCTACCAGTCCTCCCTGGAAACTCTATGGGGCAGTTCTACTCTGTCCTATAGGGTCCCTATGAGTTGGAATCAACTCGAAGGCAATGGCTATTTTATAGCTTTAGAGAAGAGTTTTCCTCTCATATTCTAATGTCCTCAGTACTTTTACCTGATGACCGAATGTAGGTCCCAACAACTACAGAGAGAAGTCTTTCTCATCCCCAACCAAAGCATTTCGGAATTACTTGAAAGGATACTTTATTTACCACAAGTGGTTAAAGAAATCTGCATTGACCAAGAAAAGCCTTATAATTAGCAACAGTAATACAGTGGAACACTTATAACAAAGCAGAAGAAAATATAATTTAATCCAGTACACTTAATATTCATCTCTACATAAACACATAGGCTTACATTCTATGGTTTTTCTATAAACTAAAATCAGAACCTTGTTGTTATTTTAAAACTGGACAAATATACTATTTACAATTCTCACCTGTAGGGCACATTATTATTACTATTGATATCATTTCCAGGCTTTCCTGGCGATACAGGTGGGTTTGGTGGATTCTGAAAAAAATATCAAGGTAAAATAAAACTTATACAATATACAGGTGAACTTTAAAAAAAAGAACTTTAAATGCTTTGTCAATATATGATCTGTTACTGCTCTAAGACAGTGTAAAAGATTACTAGTTAAGAATTTGGATTTTAATATTGTCACTTGTTAGTTGTAGTATCTTAAACAAGTCACTTAATCTATTTAGGATAATTATTATCATTTGAAAGGTAAACGTAATAATTTCTATGCCTCAGTGTTCTTGTGAAGAGTAAATAAAGTGAAAATGGCTGACATGCTATAAGGGGTCAATAAACATTAACGATATGAATCTAAAGAATAACTGGACTCATTCATTTAATAAATATCTAACAGATGCCTATGATACAGCAGACATTGCTTCTGCTATAGGCCACTGAGTAGATTCCAACTCACAGTGAACCTATAGGACAGAGTAGAACTGCCCCATAGGGTTTCCTAGGCTGTAATCTTTATGGAATCAGATGGCCAGGCCTTTCCTCCACAGAGCAGCTGGTGGGTCCCAACCACAGACCTTTCAGTTAGCAGCCGAGCACTGCAGCACCAGGGTTTCTTACAGCAGGCATAGCAGGTATCCTATTAGCACCAGAAGTACAACAAGCAAGACAGATATTTATTCCTTGAAACCCACTCCCCATCAGTAATTAAAATAAGTGGTATCCTAAGTCACAAATCAAGACTTTCAAATCGAAATTATTTTTAAGATTTTTGCTTTAAAAAATAAGTACCCACCACTATGTGACATAAGGAGCCCTGGTGGTGTGGTAGTTAAGCATTCAGCTGCTATCCAAAAGGTCGGCAGTTCAAATCTACCAGCCGCTCCTTAGAAACCCTTTGGGGCAATTTTACTCTGTTCTATAGGGTTGCTATGACTCAGAATTGACTCGACAGCAATGGTTTCATATTATTATTATATGTGACATAAATAATTTTATACAAAAATGTCACAATTCTAAGTATCAACTTCCTTCAGCCTCTCCCTCCAAAAAACAGAGAATATAAAAAATGGAATTCTGATAGTTACATATTGTTATTATTTGTACCTTCATTATTAATTACACTATCATTTATTTCTTGAATTGGGAGAAATAAATAAAATAAACCCACTCAAAACTTAATCAGGTGAAAGTGTAACAGACATTAAACCAAAGATGCTAATGCTTAGGATCACAGCAAGCAGATGCAACTAATCACTTTTCCCTTCGCACAACAAATATATTTTGCTACTTTTTACAGGATAAAGAGATGACTTTAATCAACTAATTGCAGTAGGTATGTGTACAGTGGGGACTAAAGACAGAACTAAAATAATCTGCTCTTAAGGGGCTTAAAATGTGGCTGTGAACACAAGACAAAAACGTAAAACAAATAGAAAAGCAAAATAAAGTAACAGTAACACCAATGGAAAATGTTAAAAAAAAATTTTGGGGGGGAAGAGAATGCATCTTCAAGCAGGTCTTTGATAATCAGTACACTAGAAATGGTTAAAAGAAAGAACATTTCAAGGATAAAAACAGAAAAAAGTATAGAGAAAGCAGCAAAGCTTTGAACATGGTAAGGTGTCAATTGATGGAGAACCTGAAAAAACAGTGGACAATTTAGATTTAATCCAAAATTAGACGGGGAATCAATTAGGTGACTGATTTTCAAATATACAGGATAAGCATGAGAAAAATCTCATCAGTTCTTTTGTAAGAAGAACTAGAAAGGATGCAAGGTAGAGTTACCAGTCATAAAGCAGTACAACAAGTTATAGTATGAATTGGTATTAGAAGAAACTGCCTACAGGGGTTTTCTGTTCTTTAGAAAGTTAAAATAGAAAATGTTAATAAGACAAACCTGAATGATGGGGTTTGTTTTTAATTGGTTAATATCAGAGGGCCAAGGAGCAAATCTAAACAGAAAAAAAGCATTTAAAGTTTTATTCTTTATTTATTCTGATAAACTGGAAAGCTAAAGTGCTAATCATTCCCTTTCTATATCTCTCCTATATATAAAATCTAGCAGGAAACAAATGTAAAATAATAGTGGGTACTGTAATTAGAAATGAGGAAAATAGTTCAAACAAAATAAGTTTAAAAATAAAGTAGAATAAACAATAATGACCATGAAGCAATGTAATAAATGATAATGAAAATGGCATACATAACCACGTACAGTAAACAAAAATATTATACATATAAGTCACCTTTGTAAGAATTAGGAAATGAAGCAACAAAATTCTGGAAATTTATAGAAATCATGACTGTCTGGAAAGGAGAAAAATATTAACAAGAATGGGTAGAAAGATGTCCAAGTTTTAAATTTAAAATTGGCCTGGCCCACAAGCTAATGAAATAATGAACAAAACTTGAAAGATTCAAGACCACCTTAACATTTCAAGCACCACACCCCTCTAAATTGATCAAATTAATCTTTTCCTATTTTTAGAAATTACACAGTATGTGCTCCTTGTTTCAATACTACTTGTAGCTCTTCAAAAAAATTCTTCAGGGGCTGTAATATTTTTTCTTTATTCCTTAAAGTCTCCATCTATCTCCTTTAACTAAATAAATGAGAAGAACTGGGAAGGAGTTTTATGCACAAAAATTAGAAAGTACACGATGGGCAGCATGTTAATTAGTCCGGCCACAGGGATGAAGGGGAAATAATGGAAATTCATACTGTACAAAATAGTGGAAAAAGTTCAAAGCCATGTGTTTGGTTCACTTACATCAAATAAGAAAGGTGAAAAAAGTTTTGTATCCATTTTCTAATATGAGAAATAAAACCGCTCAGTTTTTACATTATGACAGAAACAAAGCTGAAAAAGCGGAACTTAGAAATAAAGAATTACACTACTGAAAACAGCTATAATAACAATAAAAAAACTGAGGGGTATGACCAAATTAATGTTTGGTGAGATCAGTCTGTGCAGAACAAAACTGTCAGTGGCTCCGGAAAAAAGAGAACACTTAAAAAATTAAGTAAAAAAATAAGAGAGATGGAGAACAGATTAGCAGTTGCCAGGGAACAGGGTGTAGGGAAAGTGAAGGTGAGGATGAAAACATAAAGGGTCAGAATGAAGGCGTTTACGATGACGGAACACATATCTTGACTGTGGTGGTAATTTTATAAATCTACACATGGCACCACACACACACACAACAAATTCATGAACAAACTGGTAAAATCTGAGCAGGGCCTGTAAACTAGTTAACAAAATCATAACAATACTAAATTCTTGGTTTTGATACTGTACTATATGTATATAAGACAGTGCAATTGGGAGGAGAGTTCATGGGACTCTATACACTATTATTACAATGTCCTGTGAGTCTATAGTTATCTCAAAACAATTTTTTTTAAAGTAAGGAAGATATGAAACCACATCAAGAAAGAGAAGTCCTACAGCAATAATTCACACTGAAATAATTACTATTACTGGCAACAGCTATGTGCCAGGCAATAGAGCTATCAAGACAAAAAAATGAGATGTAACTTTTCCAAAAAGAACAAGTCAAGAAGAAAAAGAAATCCGGAGCTAGAGAAAAATGCAGAACAAAATTCTAACTCACAGAAAAAGAACAGGCTTACTAGCCTGACAGAAACGGGAGATACCCCGAGAGTATTGCCCCAGATACCTTTTTAGCTCAGTAGTGAAGTCACTCCTGAGGTTCTCTCTTCAGCCAAAGATTAGACAGGCCCCTAAAACAGAACGAGACTAAACAGGCATACCAGCCCAGGGGCAAGAACTAGAAAGCAGGAGGGGGGACAGGAAAGCTAGTAATAGGGAACCCGAGGTCGAAAAGGGAGAGTGTTGACATATCACGGCATTGGTAACCAATGTCACAAAACAATATGTGTACTGACTGTTTAACGAGAAGCTAGTTTATTCTGTAAACCTTCATCTAAAAAAAAAAAAAAAAAAATTAGAGGCCAAGAAAAAATCTAAGAACTATGATCCAATATACTAAGTACTATATTAAAAATGGGGCCCTGGTGGCACAGTGGTTAAGAGTTCAGCTGCTAAACAAAAGGTCGGCAGTTCGAATCCACCAGCAGCTCCTTGGAAACCCTATGGGGCAGTTCTACTCTGTCCTATAGGGTCAGTGTGAGTCGGAATCAACCTGACGACAATAGTTTTGGTTTTTCGTTTTTTTTTTTTGGTTTATATTAAAAATAGGTACTACAGAATAACATGAAAACACAAAGAGCAAAAAGCAGACTGTAGGAGACAGCTTATGCTATGCTACGGTGTTTGGACTTAATTTTAGACTCAAAAGAATAATCGAAATGTTTAAAGCAATAAAGTGGCCTGATCTAATTAACTGCTTGGAAACTCTATGGGGCATTCTACTCTGTCCTATATGGTCTCTATGAGTTGGAATCGACTCGACGGCACTGGATTTGGTTTGGTTTTGGTTTTGTTCATTACACTTGCAGCACAGCAGAGAACTGACTACACAGGGAAGAAAGAAAGGGGAGGAAAGGGCTACCAGAGGCAGTGGAATACTAAAATATAAAATACTCTAAGGAACATGATGACAGACTAGACTAGGACACTGGCAAGAACGTAAAAAGAAACATGGTAAGACAAATTCCAAAAATACAATTTTAAAGATGGATGAAAAATTACACCTCAACAACAACATATCCTAAATTGGTTAATACAGTGTTGATGTATCAGAGTAGTGAGGATTAGAAAAAGGTTAGGTTAATAATTAGTTCTAGAGCTGCAGCTTCAGAAACAAAATACAGGAGATGCAAGTATGAAAGTGAAACTTCAGATCTATAATAAAAAAAGTTGTTGCCTTCTAATTCAGCATTTCCTAAGATTACCACTTAAAGCTCAATATTAATTATGCACAAATAGAATTCTTACTTCTTGTCTTTTCTTAAGATCTTCTTTGGCTGCTCCAAACCGTTTTGTTAACCTGGCTATCTTGGCCTAAAAAACAAAAATAAATCAAGTGGCTTTTTCAGTATTAAAAAGGAACCTGTGCATACATAACTAGAAAACCAAGAATAACAGTATCCACTGACTAAAGAAAATAAGGCAAGGTGATTTTAAAATATACAGTGAAACCTCTGAGCCAGAACTCAGGGACTGCCTTGTTTTTCCAGGTCTCGCAAGTTTTCCGTCTTTGACGGGGTGCAGTCTTAACACTTTTCTATCACTCTCTATTAGTGGAAAATTTGAGTTTTCCTTCTCTGACACGTTTCTGCCTTACACAAGTTCCAGCTTTCACGGGTTTTACTGTATATGTAAAACGACCCCTGATCTCAATGCTTAGAAGTAAACATTACTAATTCGATGATTAGCTTTTTTCCTCCTAGAACTGGTATGTTTGCTCACATACCAGTGTATTTCTGAATATGTATACTTATATTTTGTATTAATTTTTAAACACAGTTGTAATCACACTTAATTTTCTCACTGAGAATTATATAGCAAGCATACCTGTAGGTCCTAAAAGATTCTGTCAATACTATTTATGGCTATATGAATAATATTATATCAAACCATTATTTACACACTCTCCTTACTGGATAGGTAGAATGATTTTCAGCGTCCTGCTATTGTGAAATAACACTATGATGAGCATCTACAACTCTTCTTCTTCGAGGTTACATCCTTAGGGTACATTCACAGAAGTGCAATTCCTGGGAGACAGGATACTTTTAAGACTCTTACCTAAATGCTTTTCAGAAAGGCTTTCCCAAATTTACACTTTCAAAAGCAGTATAAATTGAGTACTCATATAATATTACTCTTAGGAATATTTCATTTCATATTGTATCAATCTTTAGCAGTAAGACAAAAACGTCATCTTATTAGTGTTAACATTTGTTAGTAAAATTTAGTATATTTTCTATATTATTGTACTAATCACTTATACAGTTTATATAAACTGCCTAGTCACATATTTTGTCCAAATACATATTCAAAGGAAACGTGAGAAACTGAAAAAAAAAAAAAAAATTGCAGGAAAAAAGGGGGAAAGGGAATGAAAGAAAAATAATCACACCAACACATACTTTATTGTATTTCCTTTTAGTCTTTAAGGCATAGATGCGATACTCAATTGTTAACTTGTTGCTCTTGCTGCTGTTGGGCATTAAACATTTTCAGGCATATTGATCTAAACTTCTGAGACAGGATGAAGAGCTTCTCCAGAAAATTTCTTTTATCCATTATAAGAAAACGGTATTACTTAACTTTTAAGGTTTCTTTCAGAAAGAGTCACTTCTAAAGGAGACTCCAAATGTTACAACGTTAAAACCACCAGTTGTTGTCTATTCAGTTCTGACTCACAGCAACCCCGACTGTGTCAGAGCAGAACTGTGTGTCATATGTTTTTCAGTGGCTGATTTTTCAGAAGTAGATCACCAGGCCTTTCTTCCAAGACGCATCTAGGTGAGCTTGAACCTCCAATCTTTTGGTTAGAAGTTGAGCGCATTAACCACTTACACCACCCAGGGAATCCTTTACAATATATGTAAGTTCATTAATATGGCCTAGGCAATCAATCACCTATGACGCCCAAAGGCGAAGATGTTCCCCTGGGCTTAGTTATGTATGGATGTTAAGACCCAAAGACATATAACATTATTCTATATTATATCCTTAACATGAATTTTCCTTTCTGGGCACTAAAATATTTCAAGTAACTTTTTCAAAAAGGTAATATTGAAAGGTATTTTATGTACTCCATTCTTAGCCAAGAATGACTACATGTTGTTAGATACATGGAAAAAGGTCTAGAAGGATACATACTAAAGTTAACAGTGATTACCTCTAGAGGCTAGAATTGGCCAGAAATGGGGGAGAGTTAAGATGAAGGGCTATACTTTCACTTTATAAACTTCTGCAGTATTCAAATTCTTTTAAAAAAGAATTACCACTTAGAAAATTGAACACTAACTGCGAAAGAAAATCAAGACTTCCCATCTAGGAAGACGGTACAACTTTGTTAACTCAGGTTTTTATTCGGTCCATTTTCTTTATACAGTCTTGAAATTGTCTTTTTTTTTTTTTTTTTTCTTTTTGGCAGGGAGGGAGTGAGGGATTTTATTCTATGTACTTTTTAAAATAACTATCGTACGTGAAACCATCTTTCTAACTGGTTACTGCTTGTACATAGAAAAGCTACTGATACATGTTACCCTTATTATCAGGTAGCTGTTACTTTCCTTCTTTACTTCTAACAGTTTGATAAGTTAATTCTCTTGGGTTCTCTTTCTACCAATCATTATTAATTTCTTTTTCCCATCTTATTTCATTGTCCAAAATTGTCAACACAGCTCTAAATAACAGCATCAATAACAGACATCGTTTTATTTTCAAATTAAATATTAATACTTCCAGTAAATCGCTATTTAATGATCAAAGTTTTCTATTTACAAAAAGTTTCTCACAGGTTCCCTTTGTGAGGGTAAAGCAACTTCTCTTTTTTTTTTTATCGTGAATGGCTGGTGAATTTTAACAAATCCTTACTTGGCATTTACTAAAAGGATCACATTATTGTTTGTCTTTCCTTTGTTAATGCAGTGAAATGTAATTGTTAATACTGAACCATCCTTTCATTCACAAGAGAAAACCATGTTATGAAGTAAAGCTGGCCTATGTATTTTCTTTTCTTGTGCTACAGTATGCCGTAGGTTGCTTCATAAAATGAAGTGTTATTTTTCCCTACTCTCTAGAACAGTTTTTACGAAATATGAATTACCTATTCCTCAAAGATTTGTCAGAATTTTCTGGTAAAGCGTCTAAGCCCAATCACTTCTTCAGAGATGGATTGTTGAGTACAATTTTCACTTCCAAAATTGCTAAAAAATTTTAAGGTTTCTACTTCCTTTAGGTCAAGCATAAAAATGTATTTTCTTAGGTAAAATGGACATCATTGGTATATGGTTGTATATAATTTTCTCTTATTTTTAGAATCACCTCTGGATCTTTACTAAGATTTTTTTTTTTTAATCCTTACATAGTTTACAAAGAATCAGCTTTTGCTTTTATTGCTCGATCTTCAAAAATAGTATTTCTGATTATTAACTTCTTCCTTCTGCTTGGGGTTTAGTTTGATACTACTGTTTTTTCCCCCAGCAACAGAGATGAACATGTGGAAGTTTTTCTCTTCTCTACTTGTTACTAGCGGATTTAAGGTTATAAATTTCCCTTTGAATATTAAGCCTTGTCTTTAACCTACAGGTTTTAACATGTCGTGCTTTAATCATATTTCTGATCCAAAGAGTCTATAATTTCCATTTTTAATTTCACTTTGCAATTATCTAAATGTATGTTTTGGAGGCAGACATTTGTTGATAATTTTTAATTTCATTACAGAGTTGTTGTTACTGAATCCACAACAAATGACATTTGTTTGCACTTCAGGATTTCCCTAGAAGCTACTAAAGTTCTTATCTGACAAAGTATGTAAGGCATATAATCCTAAAATTATACATCTATGCTTAAAAAAAATAGAAACCATGAGAATAATTGTTGGGATTTACCTTACAACTTGACATCTCTGGAAAAACATACATAACTTTTTCACTATTCCGAAAGCAGCCAATCCCTGAACTATACAGAAAAGTTACTATACTCATATAACTAATAAAAAATAAAATAATGAACTCCCTAAATTCCATACTTTTATTTTCATACACACCACTGGCTTTATTAAAATGTCTCTTTAGTACACAGAAAAGAAGCCAATAATTAAAACTAGGTTTTCACAAAATCATGTGGGAAAAAGTATTATCCAGAAAACCAGCATTACTCAAAACCAGTATTATTCACTGTTATAAAAATGACTCTAGTTATCCCATGTTCATGGATTAGAAGACTTTAAAAAAGCATCAATCAAAATACCAGAAAGGCATTTTGTGGATAATGACAAACTGTTTATCTAAAGTTACATGAAAAGGCAACAAGACCTACAATAGCTAACACAATACTGAAGAAGTACAGAGTTGGAGGATAGACACTACCCAACTTTAAGACTTATCAGAAAGGTATAGGGTTCAAGACAGTGTGGTATTGGTGAAGGAACAAATACATAAATCAACGGAACAGAACAGAGCCCAGAAACAGACACACACAAATACAGTCTGCTGAACCAAAGGCAATTCAGTGGAGAAAGAATAGTCTCTTAAACAAATGGCTTTGAAACAACGGGACACTGACTTGCAAAAACGAATCTAGACACTCAGTTTACATCCTTCACAAAAATTAAGTCAAAATGAGTCACAGACCTAAATTTAAGATACAAAGCTATACAACTTCTAGACGATACCATAGGAGAAAATCTGGTAATCTTAAATTTGGCAATGACTTTTTATACATAACATCAAAAGAATGAGCCATGAAAGAAAAAAATTGTTAAACTAGACTTCAATCAAATTAAAAACTTCTACTCTGTGAAAGACACTGTTAAGAGAATGAAAAGACAAGCCACAGACTGGGAAAAAAACCTTTGTAAAACACATATCTGATGAAAGGCGTGTAATCAAGATACACAAAGAACTCTGAAAAAAGCAGAAACTACAAAACCTTACTCAAAAAAAAAAAAATTAGAGACATAAACAATGGAAGAGGCAGTGGTGGTTCACTGGTAAAATTTTTGCTTTCTATTTGGGAGACCTGGGTATGATTACCAGTCAATGCATCTCAAGCACAGCCACCATCCGTCAGTGGAGGCTTGCTTACGTGTTGCTATGACGCTGAAGAGGTTTTCAGCAGCGCTTCTAGACTAAGATGGACTAGGAAGAAAGGCCTTGCGATCTACTTCTGAAAATGAGTCAACGAAAACCCTACAGATAACAAACAAGAGTCCTATCTGCAGTTCATCATGGGGATGGCACGGGACCAGGCAGTGTTTCATCCTGTTGTGTGTGGAGTTGCCGCATGTGAGGAGTCAACCTGAAGCAGCTAACGACAACAAATAATGTAAAGACATCCTCTGTTTATGGATCGGAAGACTTAATATTGTTAAGGTAGCAATGTGCTCCAAAGTGATCCACAGATTCAATGCAAACTCCACCAAAATCCCAATAATGACCATTTTTCCAGAAATGGAAACACTGATCCTAAAATTTATATGGAAATGCGAGAAACCCAGGCTAGGCAAAATAACCTGGAAAAAGAAAGTTGAAGAACTCGTACTTCCTGATTTCAAAACAAAAACTATAGTAATCAAGATTGATATACAGTAGCCCACCCTTATCTGAGGGGGGATATGTTCCAAGACCCCCTGTGGATGCCTGAAACTGTGGATAGTATGAAACTTTATATATACTATGTTTTGTCCTATACGTAAATATCTATGATAAAGTTTAATTTATAAATTAGGCACAGTAAGGGATTAACAACAACTAATAATAAAGTAAAACAATTATAATTAATCACCATAATAAAAGTTACATGAATGACAGAGCTGGACGGTGCAAGATTTCACTATACTACGTATTCATCTAACATTTTTAGACAGCGACTGACTGCAGATAACTGAAACCACAGAAAGTAAAGCGGCGGATAAGGCAGGACTAATACTGTACTAACATCAGGATAGACATATAGATCAATGGAATAGAATGGAGAGCCCAGAAATAAACCCATATGTCTACTGTTAAGTGATTTTCTACAAGGATGCCAAGATCATTCAAAGAGGAAAGAACAGTCTGTTCAAAAACTGGTGCTGGGACAACTGGATATCCATACGGACTCCTACATCATACTATATGCAAAAATTAACTCAAACTGGATCAATGACCTAAATATAAGAGCTAAAGCCATAAAACTCATAGAAAAAGAAAACATTTGGCACTGGATTTGGCAAAAGATTCTTAGATATGATACTAAAAGCAACAGCAACAAATACAAAAACAGATAAAATGGACTTTGTCAAAGTTTTAAACTTTTGTGTACCAAAAGACACTATCAAAAAGTGACAAAAAACTACAGAATAGGAAAAAGTATTTGCAAGTTATAGACCTGATAGAACTCAAAATATATAAAGAACTCTCACAGCTCAACAAAAAAAGAGATAAACAACTCAATTTAAAAAATGGGCGAAGAACTTGTATAGACATTTTTCAAAGAAGATACAAAAATGGCCAACGAGCACATGAAAAGCTGCTCAACATCATTAGTCATTAGGAAAATGCAAATCAAAACCACCTACTCTGATGGCCATAGTGAAAAAAAAGGGGGGGGGGGGATAAAAAATGTTGCCAAGGATGTAAAAAACGGAACCCTCATAAATCGCTAGTGGGAATGTAAAACGGTAACAGTCCCTGTGGGAAACAGTCTGGTGGTTCCTCAATAAGTTAAACACAGAATTTCCCTATGACCCAGCAATTCCATGCCTAGGTATAAATTCAAAAGAATTGGAAACAGTATTCAAACAAACTCTTGTACACGAATGTTCACACCCGCACTATACACAAGAGCCAAAAGGGAGAAAAACAAGCCAAATGACCATGCACTGATGAACGGATAAACAAATTGCAGTATATCCATATAATGGAATATTACTGAGCCAAAAAAAAAAAAGAGGAATGAAGTTCTGATACATCCTACAATATGAACAAACCTCAAAAACATTAAATGAAAGAAGCCAGACACAAAAGGTGACATAGTGTGTGACGCCATGTATGTGAAACATACAGAATAGGTAAATTAATAAAGACAGAAAGCAGATAAGTGGTTGCAAGGGGCTGGGAGAAGGCAGATGGGAAATGACTGTGTAACTGTCAGAACGTTGCCTTCTGAATGATGAAAATGTGGAACTAGATAGAAGTGATGGTTGCACAAAATTGTGAATATACTATATGCCACTGAACTATATGCTTTAAAATTATTAACACCATGGTACCGTGTGCTCATTTCAGCTGAAACTCTGAAAAACGTATATTAATATATAAAAAACCCAAACTAGCTACCATCGAGTCAATTCCATCTCACGTAACTATGTTTAAAAAAAAGTCTCTGGGTGGTGCAAATGGTTAACACATTTGGCTACTAACTTAAAAGTTGGAAGTTTGAGCCTACCCAGAGACATCTCGGAAGAAAGACTTGGTGATCTGAAAAATCACGACACCGAAAACCCTATGAAGCACAGTTCCACTCTGACATACATGGGGTTGCCATGAGACAAAATCTACTTGATGGCAACTGGCTGGTTTTTCATATTTAATAAAAATGAAAAACAGTATTTATTAATAAATACAGATTAGTAAACTAAAATCTAAACTAATGCGGAAGTAGATTAATATAAAAAGAATCTCTCTTCAACACATATTCTTGAGCATTTATTAATGCATATAATAACATACTAAATGACAGCCTTTCTTAAGTAATGAAAAAAAAAAAAACTCCAAAAGCACTGTCAAGTCAGGATTGATTCTAGCAGTGCCTGCCAACCACTCCAACTGTATTAAACCAGTCCAGGGGGGCTGAGATCACCCATATCTCACGCCAAATGTGCAGTGGATAATAAATCCCACTCCACACAGCAACTGCATCCTGCAGGAATCTCAGCTGCCCTTCCCTGGTCAGTCCAGACAACAGTTGCCAGCACAGTCCTTTCTTTTTCTCATCCCCATTTACCCCTGGGTGAGTCAGTGAGTACTGGCCCCTTCTCTCTCTCAACCCCATTTACCCAGGGCTAGGTCAGCAGGTGCTGGTCCCTTCTGTTTCTTAGGTCTGATAAAACTGTTGGAATGGAAAGGGCTATATTTCACCTAGCCCCCCGAAAAAAGGATACAAAAATACACAGGGCAAGGTCCAGGAAGGGTCTCAGTGCAGAGCTTCCATGTTCCCAGGGAATGCACTTACCATGAGAGAGCAGATATTCGCTCTCACCACCTATGAAATTCCACTGACCTCCCTCTACTTCTAAAATTTAAAATTTACCGTATTTTTACACAAGTAACGTGTGCTTTCTATATGTTTGCCAACCACTATGCTAATTTTTTTTGACAGTAAAAAATTGGCATAGTGGCACTTCTGAATATACCTCAAAAGGGGAGGGAGCGGTAGGCAAACAAACACAGAAGGCAGTGTTATCTGCATTAAAATACAGTAAATATGTTTTATAGTCAACTTCAAAACTCTATTCCAGAAAATAAGTTTATAAAAATGACGCGTGGAGTATACAATTTAAGTCAGCGTACAAACCTGTAGTTCAGTAAGAACTGTTTTATGCCTTTTGTTACATTCAATCTTTTCCACTCGTGTTTTCAATTCTGCCAAAGTCTTATCAAATACAGCACACTGTAGCGTACACAATTTTTCTTCCAGCAACCACTGCACAACCTAAAGAAATATATATTCCTTTGTTACTAGCAGAGAGGGCATTTCAGTATGTAGCAAACAATAAATATTCATACGTATTGATAAGATAGTAATAATGTATTAATTTAATGAAGAAAACATGGTGGCATCCATAAAGCAATGCTATGTGCTGAAATTCACAGTTTCTACATATTTACCTCAAAAGAATAATACATATTAAAAACAGAAAATTTTGAGAGTAAAATTTTAAAAATAATTTGACTTTAAGTTTAGTATTTTCTTCCAGTACCCCTAGTGTTGATACTCTAGGGCAGTTGTTCTCAAACCATTTAAAAAAAAAATTAAAGGAAAGGACCAGTTTTTAAATTTTCTAATCTATTGCAGATGGATATTTTTGTGGGATACATTAAGAATGTCACTCACTACATTACTGAATTTCTATAAAGCATTTCTAAAATACCTACTCTCAATTTCTGTATCTATCTCTTCGTGGACCCATAACAAAAAGCAGACTGGTGCCTATCTACGAACCACATTTAGGTAACACTGTTCTAGAGAAGTAAACTCTCAGTATACTTAAGGAGCCCTGGTAGCACACTGGTTAAGCATTCAGGTGCTAACCAAAACATCAGTGGTTTGAACCCATCAGCTGCTCCATGAGAGAAGGGTGGGGCAGTCTGCCTCCGTAAAGATTACAGCCTTGGAAACTCTATGGGGCAGGTCTACTCTGTCGTACTCAATCGCTATGAATCGGAATCAACTCAACGGCAAAGGGTTTGGTTTTTTTAAACACAGAGCAGACGCAACTTTTATACATAAAATTTTTCAAAATTCTTTTGCAAAACTACCTTCGTAATTCTAACAGCTTGATCAGAAAGACTAAATGAGCATTCTTATCTCCACATGACAAAGAAAAAGATAACGGGGAGGGGGAGCCACCGTTTTAATTGCCTTACTGTTCATTTTTCTAGTGTATGGATATTTGTACTGTATCTTAGTGGATGACCATTGGTCTAAAACTTACATTATTCTTAATTTCATCATTAAATATATGATACCCTGAAAAATTAACTTCACCTGAATTTCATATCCTCTCTAAACACAGGTGTTTATTATAAATATGTTTGTAAACACACTTTTTTCACTGTTCCCATCCATAGTCTAACATACATAGTGGGAAGGTTCCAAACTCCAAATATTCCTTTCCCCTGTTATTGTTAGATGTCGTCAAGTCGGTTCTGACTTATAGCAACCCTGTGTACCCTATAGAACGAAACACCACCAGGTCCTGCGTCATCCTCACAATCATTGTTATGCTTGATCCCATTGTTGCACCACTGTGTCAATCCATCTCATTAAAGAGTCTCTCTTTTCACTGACCCTCTACTTCACTAAGCATGATGCCCTTCTCCAGGGACTAGAACCTCCTGATGATACATACAAAGTATGTAAGAAGTCTCGCCATCCTTGCTTCTAAGGAGCATTCTGGCTGTTCTTTTTCCAAGACAGAATTGTTTGTTCTTTTGGCAGTCCATGGTATATTCAATATTTCTCACCAACACCATAAATCAAAAGCATCAATTCTTCTTCAGTCTTCCTTATTCACTGTCCAGCTTTCGCACACTCAAGGTGACTGGAAACACCATCACTTGGATCAGGCACACCTTAGTCCTTCAAGTGACATCTTCGCTTTTTAACACTTTAAAGAGGTGTTTTGCAGCAGATTTGCCCAATGCAATGTGCCGTTTGATTTCCTGACTGCTGCTTCAATGGACGTTGATTGTGAATCCAAGTAAAATGAAATCCTTGACGACTTCAATATTTTCTGTTTATCATAATGTTGCTTATCGGTCCAGTTGTGAGGATTTTGTTTTATGTTGAGGTGTAATCCATACTGAAGGCTGTGGTCTTTGACCTTCATCAGTAAGTGCTTCAAGTCCTCTTCACTTTCAGTGAGCAAGGTTGTGTCATCCGCATAACACAGGTTGTTAATGAGTTTTCCTCTAATCCTGATGCCACATTCCTCTTCATATAGTCTAGCTTATTGGATTATTTGTTCAGCATACAGATTGAATAAGTATGGTGACAGGATATAACCCTGACACACACCATTCTTGACTTTAAACCACACAGTATCCCCTTGTTCTGTTCAAACTACTGCCTCCTGGTCTATGTACAGGTTCCTCAGGAGCACAATTAAGTGTTCTGGAATTCCCATTCTTTGCAGTGTTACCATAATTTGTTATGATCCACAGTCAAACGCCTTTGTAGTCAATAAAACACAGGTAAACATCTTTCTGGTATTCTCTGCTTTCAGCCAGGATCCATTTGACATCACCAATGATATCCCTTGTTCCACTTCCTCCTCTAAACCTGGGTTGAATTTCTGGCAGTTACCTGCCAATGTACTGCTACAATCGCTTTTAAATGATTTTTAGTAAAATTTTACTTGTGTGTGATATTAATGATATTGTTCAATAATTTTCTCATTCTGTTGGAACAAATTTATTTAGAATGGGGACGAATATGGGTCTCTTTCAGTCGGGTGGCCAGGAAGCTGTCTTCCAAATTTTTTGGCATACACGAGTGAACGATTCCAGCACTGCATCCATTTGTTGAAACATCTCAGTTGGTAGTCCGTCAATTCCTGGAGTCTTGATTTTTGCCAATGCCCTCAGTGCAGCCTGGATCTCTTCCTTCAGTATCATTGGTTCTTGACCATATGCTACCTCCTGAAATGGCTGAACGCTGACCCATTCTTTTTGGTACAGTAACTGTGTATTCCTTCATCTTCTTTTGATGCTTTCTGCCTCATTTAATATTTTCCCCATAGAACCCTTCAATACTGCAACTGGAGGCTTGAATTTTTTCTTCAGTTCTTTGAGCTTGAGAAATGCTGAGTCTGTTCTTCCATTTTGGTTTTCTAACTCTAAGTCTCTGCACATTTCATTACGATACTTCTAACTCTGTCTTCTCGAGCTATCCTTGGAACCTTCTGTTCAGCTCGCTTCCTTTCACTTTAGCTTTAGCTATCATGTGTTCAAGAGCAACATTCAGAGTCACTTCTAACATTCTAACTTTTGCATGCCAAATCGCCAGTAATTATCAATGCATCTTGATTGCATGTTTGATCAATTTCAGACTGCAGAAGTTGGTAAAAATCTTCAATTTCTCCATCTTTGGCCTTGGTGGTTGGTGCATAAATTTGAATGACAGTTGTATTAACTGGTCTTCCTTATGGAAGTATGGCTATTATCCTACCACTGACAGTGTTGTACTTCAGGATAGATCTTGAAATGTTCTTTCTGACGATAAACATGATGCTGTTTCTCTTCAATACATCATTCCCAGCATAGTAGGCCATACGACAGTCTGATTCAAAACAGCCAATACCAGTCCATTTCAGTTCACTAATGCTTAGGATATCGATGTTCATATGTTCTATCTGATTTTTGACAACTTTCAATTTTCCTAGATTCATACTTCATACATTTTACATTCCAATTATTAATGGATGTTTCCAACTGTTTCTTCTTATTTTGAGTCATGCCACCTCAGCAAATGAGGGTCCCAAAAGCTTGACTCCATCCATGTCATTAAGGTCGACTCTACTTTGATGAGTCAGCTATTCCCCAGTCGTATTTTCAGCCCTGGGGGGCTCATCTTCCAGCACTGTATCAGACAGTGTTCCCCTGCTATTCATAAGGTTCTCACTGGCCAGTTTTTTCAGAAGTAGACTGCTAAGTCCTTCTTCCTAGTCTGTCTTAGTCTGGAAGCTTTACTGAAACCTGTGCACCAAGGGTGATCCTACTGGTATTTGAAAGACCAGTGGCAAAGCTTTCAGTATGACAGCAACACACAAGCCACCACAGTAGGACAAACTGATAGACATATGGTGGTCCTTTTCCCTAGTCCTTCTAACGCCTTGCCCCTACCATTTTTAGTGTCATGCCTAAGGTACATAATCAAGATTTCAGAATGTGAGGACTTAGAACAATGAAACTAACTTATGAAAAAGGCTAAAATGTTAATATGTGAGACTCTCATGTTCGCTTTTCACTAAAGAAAGTTCAATATGAGAAGAAAAAAGAAAAGCTGAAAACTTACGTTCAGTTTTGTTACTAAGGCAAAGAAAGAAGTCATTATATCTCCCTTTCATTTCCATAATCACTAGCATCTCCAAAAACACCTACGTAGCCAAAAAAGAGTCAGAATACATTTTAAAATTAAATTATCAAGGATAATAACAAACTATACAAGCTCAACCACTTTCTTCAAGCTCTTTTTATGATAAACCTGAATGTCAGTAAAATACAGAACAATGTCCAAGATCCAGAAGAATAAAGACTGCTATCCTTTTTATTTTAACTTATAATAGAAAATACCTTTTGTAGTTTCTGGTTAATGTCTCCTTTGGCTGTAATCTTTACTTGAAATTCTGCCTCATATTCTTCTTCCATGTACCGACGGCGTTTAGACTGTACATTGTCCATGTCCTCTGATTTAGAACGTTTTCTTCTTGAAAATTCATCTGAGATCAAAAAGCATGATGATTAGTCTGGTATTTTTCGTATAGCCATAATTCCTATTCTCCCCCCTCATCAAAATATTGTTTCTATCTATCACAATAGCATTCTCAACTGATTATTTTATGTAATTTTTTAATGTATTCATTTTGAAACATAGGAAAGTGGCTTTTAACATTTAACATGAAATTATATAAATAAGAGTTTCCTAATGACTAAGCAATGTAGAATGTGAACACAAAACATTCTTTCCTTGAAATCTTAACAGTAAGATGGAGTTGCCTAGCAATTCTTTATTCATAAGGAAGAAATCATTTCATATTCACTCCCTATGCTAAATTTCATAATGCACATGAATCCTGACAAAATATAGTATTTATTCTCATGTCATAGATTTCTAATAATTGTGCATAATCATTAGTTATTAAAGAATTATTTAATTCTTCCTCCTCAGTAAAATGAAGGAAAGTCTTACTTTATCAGCCTTAAGAAAATAACATAGTAACAGTTATTTTCAACACAGCCTAATGAATTTCAAATACATAAGTCATAAAATAATTATGTCATTAAAAAAGTACATTTGGTAAATAGACAACCAAAGACTTCATTTATAAAATTTCTACTTCAAACATTAGTAATATTCATAAGATCATAAGCACATTTTATTTAGTTTTGTTTCAATATCTAAAATTACTAAAATCTCCACTTTTTTTAAAAGGCAAATACCTTTATCTGACCATACCTATCTCTCTCCCTCTCACTACATATACCTATACGCCAATTTATTAATCCAGATCTACTCTACAACTTCTCTTATAGTCAGATAACTTACCCATGGTCACAGATGGAAAGGAATAAGTTTCCTGATTTCTAGTCCAGTGATCTTTCCTACAAACCTAAGGATACTCAGCCCCATCATTTCCCCTTCCTTTGAAGCTTAAGAACCTAAATGGACTGAAACACGTAATAGACCAGACAAAAATCTTATAGTCCAATGCTCTAAATGTAAATTTAAACAATTTCTCTCAAGACACTGAGATAGTAACTTACTAAATATTAACCTTCAATCTTTCTTGTGGAACACTGAAATATATAAATAAACACTGAAGTGTATGAGATGATTAAATCGCAAAGTTTTACAACTATCTCATGGACAGAAATATTCCATGTCCTTAAAACCAAAAACAATGCATCTATTTTTCAAACTAGCTCAAGCTGGGTTTGCACATGCATACTTTTCTCAGAAGGTCTTTCATCTTCTTCAGGTATTACTTGCTCGTCGTCCTCAGGTTTGCTGTCCTTTTCATTTCTTTCTATTTCTGCTGTAATAAAAATAGAAAAGAAAATCTCATTTCCGCTGGAATGTGTAAACAGCTCATTAAAATTTACATTTTTGGTAACTCTTCAGTTAATAATCTTATGAAATCAGAGTCCTAAAATATGAAATTTTGAGAATAAAGAGGGAGCATCAACTGGTAGAAATGAATGACCAACTGTTTCTGCAAATTCATAATAAACTTTTAACACAGGAAAAAATTATTAGTAGTACAGATTTTAAAATTAAGACTCTTACTTAGTAATTTACTGTCACCATAAGATTAGTAAAATGTGAAAGCAACTACTATAAAAGCACTTAAGACTCCTTTACGGTCAATTATAAAAGATTAAAGCAGTGGTTTTGACAATTATAAAAATACAAATCACTGAAAACTCCAAACACCTAACATACTGACCAGGCAGGCTGAATAATTAAGTTACTCGACTAGTTTAAGGATAGTTCATAGAAGAGGAATGGAAAAGCTATCCTAGAAATAATAATAGTTTCAGTTAAAAACTACCTACTTTTGACACCAGGGCCAACAACTTAACTAGGTGCTTAACATGTATTACTTCATGTCCTCATTATAATCCTGTACTGTAAACAGCATTTTTTCCCATCATATAGATGAGGAATCTAATGTTCAAAAAGGCTAAGTAATTTCACAAGGTCCCATAACCAGTCAGGAAGGAAATCCAAACGTTAAATGCGTATTTTTTCTACTGCACCATGATGCCTCATCTTTAAGCAGTTGTAAAAAGATACTGGAGGAAAGATTAGTATTAAACATATCAATGAAAGAGTGCTACCAAAAATACTGCTAAAAATGTCTTACATCTGCATTCTCTTACAACAAATAAAATCCCAGAGATACTAGAAATGGCCTTTGGTAAATCAATCTCTAACTCCTCAACTAACCTGATCATTAAATTGGGGGTAGGGAGGGAATATTTATAACAAATCAGTAATGCATTTGGATTTCTATTTTCCCCCTTACATCACCACAATTCACTCCCCAGTGGCTTCAACAAAGCATGCTATGTTTCATCGTATACTGTAACTAATATTAAATAAGAAATCACAGATAAATAGCACTACATCCCAATGGCTCTGATAGTAGAAGGTTAAAATAATTAAGAAAACCTTTTAAATGAAAATAGGCATAGAGAACAGGATCACTGATGAACCTACTGAGGCTCTTACAAATACTTTTTTCACACTAAATAAAGCTAACCAAGTATAAAGATTACTACCAATATTTTTAATTTTAAAATAAACAATGTGTATTTTCCATTTATCACCCATCGCTCATTAGAAGTGTTTTAAGATCTCATCCTTCATTCTCAGTTTCAATGAAATGAATGTAAATTTGTTTTTGCTTCCTTGTAAATCACAAGCACATTACGAAGCATTGCTTCCTATTATGTCATTTGTTTTAAATGTTCCCGATTTTAATGCTGAGGGTTGGTGACTCCTGAGCTTCCAAGGCTCCACAGAGGTACCAGAGACACAGAGTATTTGGGTTGCTTGCTTTACATAACCTTTATTTAGCAAATCCTCATACCACCCAAAAGCACAAAATTAGCTATGGCTCCAATTAGGATAAAGCCAGAGCATCCAGAACACAACAGAGGAAACTGACCTTGTCTGCTTCTTTTATGCATATATTAGCTCCCTTTCCACTACAGATATGTCACACTTTGCTTGAGCTTCCTTCGTTTTACTCAAAAACTTCCTTCTATCAACCAGTTCCCATTTTCCAGATAAGCAATATATGACTGAATTCCCAACACTTAAAACATTCATCGGGATTTTTGAACAGATACACAGAATTTAAAATTATGCTAGAATTTCATGTAGTATTAAGAACTTGAAATTCTAGTTTGAATCCGCCAGGCGCTTCTTGGAAACTCTATGGGGCAGTTCTGTAGGGTCGCCGTGCGTCGGTATTGACTCCACGGCAGTGGGTTTTTGGGTGATGAAGAACTTGGGGTAAGAAAAATGGTATTAACAGATTCTACAAATAGAGGCAAAGCCCTATATTTCTTTAAATTTTCTGTTCACAAAGCCTTTAAAGAATCTGAGAGTAGACCTCCTTCAACCAGAATAATAAGCAAAGGTCCGTGCACATAGACATTTTTGTATACAATTTTGGATGGTTCCTGGGACTCCTCAGACTTCTCTTAAATACTCAGGTTCAGAATGACATTTTTAGAGAATTGTCTTCATTCACAGATAGCTCCTGCAGTCTTAGACACAGCTGTATCACCACAGTTCTATTTGTGGTATTCTTTTTCAACCAGACTAGACAAATGGTTCACTAAGGGCAAACACCAAATCTTGAAATTTTGGTAACTCTAAAATTCTGGGAAAGACTTCAGACAAATTAGTGTTTAATATCAATTTAATGACTGTTATCTTTATTAAGATCTCATTAAGTAAAGGTAGAAACATTACGTTGCAGAGGATTAAAGGACAGACTTACATTAAGAAGTCTCCCATTTCATTATTACACCTTATACAATTTTATAAGACAATACTACTGCTTTACATCAAAAGTTGGCAAACTTATTCTGTAAATGGCCAGACAGCAAATATTTTCAGTCTTTTGGGCCGCATGGTCTCTGTCACAACTACTCAATTATTTCCTCAGAGCAGGAATAATCCATAAATAATAAGTAATATGGATACAAACGGGTGTGACTGCGTTCCAATAAAACCTTATTTACAAACACAAGAGAGGCCACAGGTCACAGTTAGCCAACTCCCCCGTCTTTGATTACCAGCTTCAGAAGAATATTTAGAACAAAACAAAAGAATTCTATGGATTAATTAAAGACAATATAATACACTCATTAGAGAAATGGGCAAAGGAGATGAACGAGCAATTCACAGATAAGGAAATACACATGGTCAATAAATGTATACAAAACCCACTGCCATCAAGTCGATTCCAACTCATAGCGACCCTATAGGACAGAATAGAACTGCCCCATAGAGTTTCCAAGGACTGCCTGGTGAAGTTCAACTGCCGACTTTTGGTTTAGCAGCCATTCCTCTTAACCACTACTAAATATTATCAAACTCACCAGAGACATTAGAAAAATGTGAAATTACTGGTAACGTAATTTTTTTTCCAGCAAGCAATTTAAATTTTATTTAACTAATACAAATATCTCCCTCAGTATATTTCTGTACTCCCTTTTAAAGCAAAACTCAAAATAAAAAATAATAATTCTCTTCCCATTCTCTCTTAAACCCAAAACCCAGTCAAGCTTTCGACTCCACCATTCACCAAAACCGTCCCTTGTCAAGATCATCAATGATTTTCAGGTCGTTAAATATTTGTATTCCATCTTACTGAACTCACAGCAGCATTTGATTGAGTATAAGTACAGCTGAGTTAATCACTCCCTCCTTGTTGAAATATTCTCTTTACATGACTTCTAAGACATATCAATCTCTTGGTTTTCTGTCTATCTCAACAGCGGCTCTTTCTTGGTCTCCTTTGCTGGTTCTTCCTTATTTCACCAGCCTCTAAACATTGGAATGCAAACAGCAAGCTCAATCTTTGCTTGGATCCCCTCTCTTCTCCATTTATATTTACTCTGAGGCAGTATCATCCAGTCACACAACTTTGACTAATGTCTATATGCTATCTACTCTTAAATTTTTCTACCTAATCCAGGTTTCTGCCTTGAAATGCAGACTTATAAATCAAACTTGGACAACAATCATCATCTGAAACTGTTCTTCCACCTATACTCTCCCTCCAAAATCTACTTCACTTTGGTCTCCCTTAATTCTGCAAAGAAAAATCTGCAATTTAGACACCAATGTGCAGGAATAAAGGAGCCCTGGTGGCCAGGTGGTTAAAGCAATTGACTGCTAACTGAAAGATCAGCAGTTCAAAACAATTAGCAGCTCCACAGGAGAAAGATACAGCAGTCTGCTTGAGTAGAGATTTACAGCTTTGGAAACTCTATGGGGTCGCTATGAGTTGGAATCAACTTGATGGCAGTGGGTTTGGTTTAGTGGGTACAGGAATAAGATATTCCATGAAGAAAAACCAAATGGCACAGTCAAATATAGATGGCTTGAGATAATAAAGAATTTTAACTGAATACAACAGAAATTATCAGTGAATTTTAATTGACTAAACTGGGTTAATTCTATCACTACTAACCTAAAGCAAAAAGGGAGGGAAACCCTCAATTCTATTCTCGTGCAATTAATTCTCATTAGCATCCCTTTATGTTCACCTCATTTATCTTAAAGATCCAATGAACAAGAAAGAAGAAAATCAACAAGAGATTTTTAAATCTGAAATAAAATCTAGAAGAAAACTATGCCATCATGTAAAATCTGGCTTACTCTGAAACAGATTTCCGCCTCAAAAATGTTAATTAAAAAAAAAAAGTAGCAGTAGCAGATGGAGGAGGGATAACCACCAGAAATAAAATGAGAAGAGCCAAAAAAGAGGGAAAAGGTGGAAAATGCAGTTGCCCAAAATCTAAGGAGAGTCTCAAGAGGTCGGTCATCCAAGTTTGAGAGAACACCAAAGGCAAAGAAAAGATGCCCTTGATTTAACAACACGGACACTGACGTCACCTGAGGGTGGGAGACTGTTACTAAGAGATCATCCAAGTTTGAGAAAACACCAAAGACAAAGGAATTAAACAGCATGGGCATCAGTGACATCAGTCACTGACAACAATTAGGTGGAAATCAAAATCCAGTTAACTTGAACAGTTAATAGAAGGAACAGTTCTAGCTTTGTTAACACAACTTGAAGAATGGCTCTCGAAGTGGAAAAAGATGAAATAATAACTAGAAGAGCAGGTATGTGTGACGGAAAAAAACTTGACAGTTACATGGAAGATATGACTAATATGTGTGCCATCTCTATTGTTGTTAGACTTTTTCTGGAGAGAGAAATTTTCATTTCCCAAGCCTTCTGAAAAAGACTATAATTTTAATCATTTAGTGAGCATCAGTTATTATAGAATACTATATAACAAAAAGATAGTATCTCAGGGCCTACTAAGGTATATCTACAATACTCTTTTAGCTCTTCTATTCTTGTAAAATTAAATTAGTTTTTCTATTTGATTTCTGATAGCCTTTTGGGGGGGAGAGGGAGGATGCTACTGCTCATACTCATCCTAACAGCTGCATTTAAAACAAATTTAAAGAAGTGCCTGAAATGATAGGTTTATGATGTTTTTCTATTATTAGAACAGCACATAAATGTTAGCAACTAGACTTCTATGCTTCAATTTGTAATTGTGTTCTCAGACATTAAAAATTAGTCAAGTATAAAAAAACTGATGAACGAATTACCTGAACAGGTGCACAGCAACACAAATGACCAGCAACAGATTCTGTTGCCATATAAAGAAAGCAGGGTATAGTCTAAGAATCAATGAAGAAACCACACTTAAACCCACAGTGCACAAAACTGCCTTCTGAGAAGAGGTGTAAAATACACATGAAATAAAATTTTAGTTACCAACTAAGGAATTAAATCTGTAACTAAACTTACCCTGCTAATACCATAAATTTGCCTTCCTTGCATACTATGAGATAAAAAATCTAAAGGCAAGTAACCACAATTAAACTCAACTTTGAATTTTCAAAATATGTCACGCGGATGGCTTAATATTCACCTCTCTATTTTATATTTAATAGCATTGTGTGGGATGGTCTCCAATATCAAGATTCTGACTAGGGTGAAATCTATAAACCCATTAAACAGCTGCATAAGGTGCAATTTGCAATGCTTTTCATATATAGACTGCCATAAGGCTTTTCAAAGGTCTTGCCCCAATGCCACTCTCTATATAAATATTTATTATATGAGTAAAGTTTACCCTAAGCCCTGTTGCTATTATCTTTCTAAAATGGAAATTTTATCGTATCATTTTCCTCTCTCTGAAATCTTTCAATGGCATCATAATGCTTCAGCATTGTAACTAAGGTCCTTCATGATACACCACTCTTGCATTATCAATCATTCATTCACTCTACAAATATTTACTGAGCTCTCATTTTGTGCCAGGATTCAAACCTTGGAAACTCCATGGGGCAGTTCTACTCTATCCTCTAGGGTCGCGATGAGTAAGAATCGACCCAACAGCAACAGGTTTGGGTTTGGGGGGGCATTATTTTGTGCCAGGCACTATTTTGACCTGATGATGGGAGCTTAAAGCAGGAGGGATAACAGTGAAGATGGTAAGAAGACAATGGATTCTCTAGATCTATTCTGAAGGTAGAGCTAACAAGATTTCCTAATGGACTGGATATGGAGTATGAAGAGAATCCAACAAAATAACTCCAAGGTAGAACTTTTTAGCCTTAGCAAGTAAAAAGATGGAATTGCCATTAAGGGGGATTAATCTCAGTAAACGGACAAGCAAGCATTTCCCTGAACACACCATGTGTTCTCATAAAATTACACTCCTCTAAACTCTAAGAATACCAATTTAACACTATCACTGTATTCATCAAATTGTAATTAATGACCTGTCTGCATCCTGAAGGCAAGTACAAATTTTACCTTTAAATTTCCAAAACCAAGAAGAGGCTAGCCCGTCCCTCCAAAGAGCTTTGCTGAATGAATGAATGTCCTTTGGAAATAAAATCAGCTATTAAAATAAATAAACTCCCTCTCTAAAAGCTAATATGTACGATATACTGGAGAAGAGATTTTCTCTGTCTCTCTCTCCTAGGCCCACCCCCCTTTTTTTTTTTCTTTTCCTTTGAACAAACTAGAAACCAGATGCTGTGGTTCATGCTAACAAGATCACTCTTCTCATGGAGTTCTAAGTCTAAGGAGAATGTGATACAATGGGAAGATAAAGATACTCAAGCAAGTCTGAAGAGAGGTGAGGTTTCATACAGGAACGATATTTGAGTTTGATGATTTTTCTCCTTGTCTCCTTTTTCTCTGGGAATAATAAAAGAGATAGGAGGGGCAGGCATTGAACAAACCACAGTTTAAATAACTTTTACATAAGAAGTTTGGAATTAACCTAAAAGAAATCTAATGAAAGAGGGAGACACAATCAAATTTTTAAAATATGGGTTATAGGGAGATCATTCAGAAGATGGGGTGAAAGGGAAGAGGTTAGATAAAACATAAAGAGGACTAAGGAACCAAATAGATAAATTCTTTATCAAATGAATACCCCAGCCTCAAGGTTTCTGGCTTCGTGCAACAGTGGTGCCATTTCCTGGACAAAGAACATTAAAGAATCAGATTTCGTTGGTAAGATTAATTGAAAATATGATTTACTAAACTTGAAGCAATTAATCACTAAGCTTTTAGATTCTAAGTTATTTGGTTGTGAAGTGACAGCAAGAAAGAACAATTACTATGACTTTGATCATTATGTACTGGCTTGAAATTATTATCTAATAATGTTATGCTGATCCAGCTTATCTCTCTTTCTAGACTATAAATCCTCAAAGGCAAGAGCAATAAGGGCAATTTCTACTTTTTTCAGGTCCCTTCTTAATACTCAGCACTGTGCTTGCTGCTCACAGACTGGGTACTGTGTAATTCAAATTCTGTGAAGTTAAGAGATCCTTCCAGTCACCATCATTTTCAACTATTTCTCTGTGACTAAAAGAAGTCTAAAACTTAATGATAACGTTTTTAAAAACATTTTACTAAACAAAATCTTTAAAATTTAAATAATCTGCTAACCTGGAGAGCATGTCTCATTTTGTGATACAACTTCAGACTCATCTTTTTCACCCGAAATATCCTCTTCATCAGAGAGGACCAAAAAGGCTTCTTTTGGCAAACTCTCACTACTTTCTTGTTTAGATGGTGAGCCAAAAGAACCTTCCATTTTCTCTTCCAAATCTGGATTTGTCTCATCAATTGGAATAAGAGATGTTTTAGAAAAGCAAGTAAGTTCATCTTCAGTAGGTGCAAGTTTTTCCAAAATAGGGATAATTTCATCTGTCTCCATGGAATCTGTGTTTTCTAACATATTCTCATTTTTATCATCTTCTATAACATTTTCATTAATGGTTTCTGCAAGGTCTGAAGAATTTTCATCTTCATTTTTTTCACCTTGATCAAGCTCCATACTACTAGATATAGCCTCTTCTCCAAGAGCAAGCTCTGGGATACCATCTTCCTCTACCTTCTTTTCATTTTCAGAAGACAGATTTGAACAAACAGTTGTTTCATCTGTTTTTTGAGTTTCTTCATTAGCATCAACATTACTATCACCTTTATTTTTCTCTTCAAATGAGTCCTTACTCTGAATTTGGTCTAACTTTTCATCATCCCTATTTTTTTCAAGAAAATTATCATCTTTATTGCTACTAGGCGCTATAGTTTCAGGAACTGCTTCACAAACTGGTATAGTACTTGGTTCAAAGGCTGTTTGATCATCGGAAGCCAGTGTTCCAGAGGCTGGCTCATCAGAGGCTGGTTCATCAGAGGCTGGTTCATCAGAGGCCAGTTCATCAGAGAGCAGTTCACTAGTGGCTGATGCTCCAGGGGACAGATCACCAGAGGGCAAATCACTAGAGGCCAGATCACCAGAGGCCGGATCATCAGAGACTGGTTCACTACAGGCAGGTTCACCAGAGGGGGGTTCATCAGAGGCGGGTTCACCAGAGGCAGATTCAACAGAGGCGGGTTCACCAGAGGCGGGTTCACCGGAGGCAGGTTCACTGGAGGCAGGTTCACCAGAGACGGTATCACTGGAGGTGCGGTCACCAGAGACAGGATCACCAGAGGCAGGATCACCAGAGGCAGGATCACATAAGGCCAGTATTCCAGAGGCCGCATCTCCAGAGGCCAGATCGCTAGAGGCCAGAACACCAGAAGGTAGTTCAGAAGTCAGCTGAGAGGCTGGTTCAGGAGTTTTATTATTAGAAAATAAAGGTTCACTACTTAAATCATCATTCTGCTTGTTTTTAACATTAGCATTTAGGATACAGGGTGTTTCTTTCCATTCTGTTTTACTTTCTTCGGGGTCAAAACAAGGTTCTTCGATGCCATTCACTTCTTCCTTGTCTTTAATATAATCCATATTTTCCAAAGGTGAGGTTGGGTCCAAATCTCCATTTTCATGATTGCCATTTAACAGCTTGACATCAGTCTTCAACAATTCTTCTTTGACCTTGCACACTACTTCAAGTTGTTGACGATCGCTCACTCTCATCGTTTTTCGAGCCTTAAAGACTTTTTTCTGAGGTTCTTCTATACTATCCATTTTGAATCTTTAAAAAAGAGAGAGAAAAAGTATGTTTAATAACTGAAACAGCAGCCATCTGATTACAGACTTACTGCATATTAATCTTCCTATAAGGAAGCAAGCAGCACTTAATGAAATTTTGAAATAATGGCATACAGAAAACATCATAGTAACCCCTGATGTGAGTCAGTTTTTGTATTTACTAGGTTTATATAATACAACATTAATAAACAGGTATAATCTATACTAGAAAATCAATTAAAAGGAAGTATTAGGACAAAAAGGTCTAGTTTTCATTCTCAATAAAGCTAATGGGATCCACAGAGCCTGGAGTAGGTAAACAATAAAATAGTAGATGATAAATAATTTGGTTGACAAAGAAATGAAGAAGAAAAAAATCAGTAGGCAAATAGGTAAGAAGCACAGAGATAAGAAAAAAGAAAAGGGAGAATTAAGAAACAGAACTGTAAACATATTAGAAGACATTACCATCAAGAAAGTGGAAAGACAGCCCACACTGTAAATGAAAATATTTGCAAATCATTTATCTGATAAGAGGCTTCTACCTAGGATAGATGTATCTAGGATATAAATAACTATTATAACTCATTAATAAAGAGAATTAAGTCAAAACCCAATTTAAAAATGTACAAATGAGTGGTTTCTCCAAAGAATATATACAAATGGTCATAAACACATGAAAAGATGCTTATCATCATTAATCACCAGGGAAATGTAAATCAAAACCACAATGGGATACCACTTTACACACACTAGGATGGCCACAGACAAAAAGAGAGTAACAAGTGTTGGCCAGGATGTGGAAAAATTCCAAACCTCATACAATACTGGTAGGATTGCAAAATGGTACAGCTGCTTGGGACAACAGTCTGGCAGTTCCTCAACATTTTAAACAGAGTTGCCATATGACCCAGTGATTTCACTTCTATGTATACACCCAAGAGAAATAAAAACATATGTCCACATAAAAACTTGTGCATGAACAGTCACAGAAGCATTATCAGTAACAGCAAAAAGGGAAGACACCCCAAATGTCCATCAACTGATGAATGGGTTAAAAAATATATATATTTGTATAATGGAATATTATTTGACTATAAAAAGGAATAAAGTACTGATACTACAACATGGATAAACCTTGAAAACATTATGCTAAGTGAAAGAAGCCAGTTAAAACCAACCACATATTTAATGATTTTACCTATGTGAAATGTCCAGAATTAGCAAATTTAGAGCTAGAAAAGCACATTAGTGACTGTCTAGAGATGGGGGAAGGGGGTAGTAGGGGGTGCTGCCAAAGGGTACAGGGATTCTTTATAAAGTGATGAAAATGTTCTAAAATCAACTGTGGTGATGACTGCAAAACTCTGTAAATATACTAAAAAACAATGCCCTGTATACTTTAAATGGGTGAAATGTATGCATGTGAATCTCTCGATAAGGCTATTAACAAAGGGGGGAACACACTGTAATTTGTGTTCTTTTTTTTTGATCAGTCTTTTGAGTTTTATCAGTTTTATTTATTTCTTCAAAGAACTTTTATCTTTGTTGAAATTTCTCAGTTTTAAATCTGCTTTCTATTTTTATTGATTTGTGCTTTAATATTTATTATCTCATTCCTCTTACGGCTTTTAAGAAGTTTAAATTACCATGTTTTCCTTTACCTTCAAGCTTCGTCATTAGTTTTCGATCTTTCCTCTTTTTTAATATATACATTTAAAGCTATAAATTTCCCTCTAAGCACTGCTTTAGCTGCATCTCATATTTTGATGTGCCGTATTTTCATTATTATTCTGCTAAAATCTTTCTAATTTCCACCATAATTTCTTCTTCCCTCAGAGTTATTCAAAGCAGATTTCTTAAAAACATAATACATTATGACAAAGCAAAGCATGCTGGATATCCACTTACCATAACTATTTCCAGTAGGGATGATGGTAGGATAAAATTCCAAACAGGAGGAAAAAAGTAAATAACTAGACAACTTTTTTGGCTTGCTGTCTTGCTTTGGTTTGAGCAGGAAAAAGGCAGCCCTTTGGTTAACAGAAAATGCTGGTGGCATAGAGGTTAAGAGCTGCAGCTGCTAACCAAAAGGTCGCCAGGTGGAATCCACCAGGTGCTCCTTAGAAACCATATGGGGATGTTCTACTCTGTCCTATAGCATCGCTGAGTCAAAATCAACTCAACGGCAATGGGTTTGGCTTGGAATTTGGTTAATAGCTGAACCCTTAACCATCTGAGCCACCCAGGGAACTCCTATTTTCCCTACAGAAAAAAGTATTGAGATACACTGCCACTGAATTGCCCTCACATTCTGAAAGCACCCAACCCAGGGTAAGGCTTATCCACTTTCTTAAACACTACACAAGATAACACAACCAATACTCAAATCCTGTACTAGGTTTTTTTCTAACATCCTCTTACTGATATGCCTCACAGTTTCCTCATGGTGAGAATTCTCCCTGCCTGTAACAAGTAATAAATCAACTTGCTCAAATACAGGTATGTCCCTAGTGGTTTTTGGCTGAAGGGAATAAAACAATGGGCCTAGCCTAGTTGCTGGAGACCAATGTACCTTGAGAACCTACCACTTTGTCATGCTACTTTTAGACTGTGGTACATTCATTCTGTAATCATTCTCTCATTTTAAGCCAAAGACTTAAAATATTATTTCTTAGTCTCCCTAGCCTTTTTATTTAAATTAGTGAACTGGATAAAACTATTCAAAAAATTTACCTTTCAACTGAACCTCAAGCAAAATTATCACAGCTACTATTTTAAGGGTATTAATGACAGCATAAAATGTCTCACCATTCCAAAGTCATGCTAACTGAAAAATTTTCCATACAGAAGCAGAATGCAAATTCCAGAGTAATTTTTCCTTGCTGACTCCAAACATACAAAATAATTACATCTGAAATTTAGGAAGTAGAGTTATTCTTTAATATTTTCAGATACTCAGCTGCAATTCTCATCACCAGTTGCATTAAAAGTAGGCATTTTTTTAATGTATATTTCCATAAGTTTTACTAACCCAATTAACAACCTGAGCCTGTAGACAGAGACACAGGTTTGAATTCTAGCCTCCCGTGTACTTACTGCGTGACGATGAGCACATTACCTGACATTTCTAAGTTTTAGTTTCAGCTATCTTACAAAGGGAATCGTATCAGTACCTGTCACAGGTTGGATGATGATTAAATGAAATTCAATATATTAAACATTCAACATAGTAAGCACTATCATATAATCATCTATGTAGGCTCAAAATAATGTTTTTAGGCAAAAGCTACAGAACTTAAGTATTTTTGGTATTTTATATATGAATCGGAAAACCCAACATGCAAATCTTCCATTTAATATTAGAATGTCACCATCAAATAACATTTAATAAAAATAAATACAATCCCAGCAAGTTGCAAGCTGCTTTTATCAATAAAATTACCATTAAACTCAAAAACAATAAAATACTGTACAGAGAATTACAGAGTAACTACCATCCATATCCACAAGGGAGCACACTACAGCCATGTACCAGATCTTTTATGGGTTCTAAGTATAATGAAAAATAGACAAAGCAATAAGGAAGTAGCCTGAACAACCAGTTCAAACTAGTTCAGCCAGATCTGTGCAAACCAATCAGCAGTCTAGAAACCTATTTTGCATGAGCAAAGTATATTTAACAAAGGTACACAGAGAAAGGCGAGCTATATGCAAACAAGTCTTCATGGCTATATTAATCCGAACACAACATTTCTAAAGATCATTTTAAATACTATCATCTAGAACTAAGATGTCATTCATAAATCTATTATATAAAATAAATACTGCTTTTTTAGATGGTACCACTAGAATTATGAAGCTTTCATGTGACAATAATTAATTTACACAGAAAAAAACATTAATATTTTACAGCAGAAAATGTCTGCCATATGGAGAAGTAACTGCAAAACATGATGAACTAGTTTCTCTGGAAAATATTTTTCCATGAGGAGGATATAGTGAAAAAAAATGCTTAAGTCCTTTTTCTATATATTCAGTCTTAAGAACTCTGAGGAAATACTACCACCAATAAAATCTTTCTATAGCATTAACAAGGATTTCACCTTTATCAAAGAAATCTATATTTGAAAAACAGAGAAGAGTGTGTTACCTGCAAAAAGTCTCTATGCTTGGAAAAAATTTTCAAATTTTTAGTAAACTATTTTTATGGAAAGCCCAATGAGCCTCTTCTTTAAGTGAAAACATTATTTTTTTCTCTGCTTCATCGTCCTCCATTCACCCATTTCTTCCTTCTAGCAAACAGATCACAGCTATGAAACAACAAAGGGAAGTATTTCCAAAAGCTGTTATGTCTTAGCCTACAATCTGCTTGCTGAAAAAGCTCAAGAAATTTAAGTGGCTGTTCAAGAGCTGCTCACAAACTCAGCCAATCACCAGCTAGCATTCTGATTCCTGCCCAGCAACAGGAGACAGACAATAAGGTCAGGTATATATAATTAATAAACCAAAACCTGGATCCACAAGAGTTCAATGTGGTTCTCTGTCTAATATAGGTAATCTAGAACACTGCATAAAATCCTAAATCCTAACATGCATTAAACATACCACATGCACAAAAAAATAAAATTTACATCTTATCTTGCTTTAATACATGTCTATGAATTTTTCCAGAAATATGAATTACTTCTGTACTGCAGAATAAGACAAACAAGGACAATACATACAGGAACATACTTTTGTACACAATGGGTTAGAACCCACAAAATCCAAACATAAATTTCTAAAAAACAAATAAATAATCCATAGTCTATACATCTATAGAGCCCTGGTGGCACAATGGTTATGAGCTCGGCTGTTAAGAGAAAGGTAGGCAGTTCGAACTACCAGCTGCTCTGCGGGAGAAAGATGTGGCAGTCAGCTTCCTTAGAGATGTACTTCCTTAGAAACCCTATGGGGTAGTTCTATTCTGTCCTATGGGTTGCTACCAGTTGGAATTGACTTGATATCAGCTGTGGGTTTATTTGGTTATACATCTATAAAACGATTATAACTAAAAATCTGGCAAAACCTTACATCTGAATAATTAACAAGATTATTTTCATTCCCATCTACCATTATTGCTGATTTCCAATTCCAAAAGTTAATAGTATTCTGTATTCTGAGGTTTACTATGGATAGCATTATAAAGCATCTTGTTGTCCACTGCACTGAACTAAGTTTAATTCATCTAATGAAATTTAAATGTCTGATTCTTGACAACCTACATTAAGTGCTGAAAGTACAATCACTACATCCTTTCCTCCTTAACTACCTCTAGCAGCAGGTTATAAAAAGGTTGTATGAACTCACCTTTTAAACGAATAAAGCGAATATACAGATAGCAAAGTAAATATTCACGTAAACTGAAGGGACTTTTTTCTTATATTACACCATTTTACAGCTCTTTAAATGTGAAAATGTAAAATAAAAATAGGAACTCTGTCATCAGAATACACTTTTTTCTCAAATTCACTACCTATTAGGTTTTCTTAGTGAACAAGTTTAAAAAATAAACCTCATTTTTTTCCCTTTAGTTACAGATGAACGTTGTAATTTTTCAAACATACCCAAGAGGGAGCTTGCTGCAGCCATGCTCTCACATTTATATAATCTCCCCATAGGAAAAATAAAATCAGCAGCTGCTTCAGTGCTTCAGTCCTCTGAGAGAAGTGAAATTCACTGTCTGATTGGCTCAAAGAAGTAGTTGCTTAAAACCAATCAGACACGAGGATCACAAACCTTGCCCAGCAACAAGGGAAGCAGATGAGGGCAAGTCTTCTACCAAGAATCCAAACAGTGTGGAAACAAAAGTGAACAATGAAATGGAGACATATTAGTAACATATCCCTAGATTCTTTGTTTGAATTACAGTCTATGATTTTTTTTCCTAATTATTATTATTAAGTAAACTAAGGTCTGTACTGTTTTTCAGAAACAGCCTTGAATAACAAAAACAGGAAGTACCAGGACTGCTGGATCAAAAAGCATGCATACACACACAAACACTACATTAAGTTCAAAGCTATGAATATCAAATGAATTATACTTAAAAATAAATTTAAAAAAAAACTTGAAAAACTTTAAACAAAATTAGTTAAGTAGACTTGGCACTTCTTTTACACAGGCACTCCAGTTATATTCCTGCTGTTAAGTGACATTAATGTAACATTTTCTGAATAATGTAATGCTGAAAATAATTTTCATTCAAATTTATGTTTCGTTTAATGGCTTAACTAGATATTAGTGAGTAGGCCTAAGTAATAGTGGCATACTATTATTTTTCTTATGCTGATGATTCCTAGCCTCTTTACAATGTAACTATTATTGGACTCTTTAAGCTCCCTCACCTCCCCCTGCCCCCACACACACCTCATCCTCAGTTGAAACTGTGATTTTATTTTGCACTGCTAAATTTTGCTCGAGAATTTTGCAATAGTCCTGAAAAAAATATCATAAATGATAATTAGTGTCTTGCACAATAAATGTTGAAAATCTGCTTTCACTGTTTACCATCCATTAATTTGACTGGTGAACCTGACAATGCAAATAGTTCACCAACTTCGACATTTGCTTGCTAGAATTTAGTATATCAAGTTTCTAATTTTTATCTTAAATAACAGGTATCTTGTCATGTCTGCTAATCATCTATTAGTTTCCTAAAATTTTAGTAGAATGTATAATCAGTGCTTTTAATACTTCTGTTAAATCCCACAAAGGTTTTCACCATGTTTCTATACTCTCTTGCTTTGTAAGAGCTCTCGCTCTCTCTCTCTGTCACTCCCAAAACACTGGCAATATTCATTACTTGAGGACCCAGATCCCTCAGCAGTTCACAGTTCTTCAATTCTCCCATGCTGTGGTTCTTCCCTCAATTTGCATAAAAGCCCTGTTAACAGCTAGCCTACCATCTTTTTAAAAACACTAATTGGTGAACTCTGCTCTACGTTCACCCAGTACTCTGGAATTCATGAAATTATTCAGTGATCATAGTATTTGATATGTCAACAAATAACCCCTCTGCCTGTCATCAACCAACTTTATTGCAACCTGGGGTATCAGAATGTAAAATCGAGTTATCATCAAACCAATTTTTAAAAAATTCAACAACCAAGGACATAGAAGTCTTATGAGCTGCTTTCACAACAAGTCCTTGGACAAAGCAGGAGCAAATCATGCTCTTGAGATTTTGATCCCCACAGCGAACACCATAAACAAAGCAGAAAGACTGAGAGCTTTCCCCTTAACATCAGGAACAATACAAGGATGCTATTCAACCCTGTATTCTGGAAGTCCTAGCCTGAGCAATTTGTCAAGAAAAAGAAATAAAAGATATCCAAATCAGGAAGGAGGAAGTAAAACTATTCCTTTTTTGCAGATGACATGATCCTATACAACCACTTCCGCCTCATAGCAGCGACCCCATAGGGTTTACCTAGGCAGTAAATCTCTATAGAAGCAGGCTGCCACGTTTTTCTTCCCCGGGAGCCGCTGGTGGTTTCGGAAGTGCGGATCTTTCAGATCTTTCAGTTAGCAGTCTGTAGCTTTAACTACCGTACCAGCAGGGCTCCTTCAAAACTGCCCCACAGGGAAGGTGGATTAGAACTGCTGCTTGGCTGCTAACCAAAAGGTTGGCAGTTCCAATTCACCAGCTGCTCCTTAGAAACCCTATGGGGCAGTTCTTCTCCGTCCTATAGAGTTGCTGAGTAGTAATCGACTCAATGGCAATGGGTTTGGTTATATACATTATGTATATACAAAACCCCAAAGATGCCACAAGAAAGTTATTAGAGCTAATTAATTCAGTAAAGTAGCAGGGTACAAGGTCAACACACAAAAATAAGTTGGATTTCCATACATCGGTAAAGAGCATTCTGAAAATGAAATTAAGGGCACAATTCCATTTACAATAGCATCTAAAAGGATACAATACATCGGAATAAATTTAACCAGGAAAGTAAAAAACTGGTACCCAAAAGCTACTATACAAGAAGTTAAAGAAAAATAAATGGAAGGACATTACGTATTCATGGATTGGAAGACTTAATATTGTTAAGATGGCAATATTACCCAAAGCCATCTGTAGATTCAATGCAACAGCCATCAAAATTTCAACAGCCTTCTTTGCAGAAACAGAAAAGTTAATCCTTAAATTTCTGTGAAATGATAAGGGGCATCCAACAGCCAAAGCAATTCTGAAAAAGAACAAAGTAGGTGGACTCACATCCCCTGATTTGAAAACATACTGTAAAGCTAGAGTAATCAAAACAACTTGGTACTGGTATGATAGTTTCATATATTAGAGCTTGTATACTCCAAGCTTGTTAAACATGGATGAACACTGTAAACATCATGTTAAGTCAAAGAAACCAGTCATGAGCACATCTTCAATGATTCTATTTATATGAAATATCCAGAACAGGAAAATCTACGGAGACAGAAAGTAAATTAGTAGCTGCCTAGGGCATGAAAAGGGGTTAGGGGAAATGAGGAGAGGCTGTTAATAGATACATAATAGATACAAGTTTTTTCTTTTTTTTTTTTTTTGGAAGGGGGCAATGGAATGTTCTAAAATTGATTGTGGGGATGATTTGTACAACTCTGTAAACCTACTAAAAACCACTAAACTGTATAATTTAAATAGATGAACTGAATGATATGTAAAGTATATCTCAATAAACCTGTTATTTAAAAAAATCAGAACTATTAGTTATTTTTCTTTTGTTTTTAACCTAATCCCACTTTAATGGGTGGGATAAAAGATGATATAGGTAAAATACCACTAATCTTGTACTCTTAGGTGCTCATCTTAGATAAGCCAGTTTCTCACTTTCCCTGTTATAAATGGCACATAATTTCATAGTATGCTCATCTAGGAGGCCTGGTGGCACAACAGTTAAACACCTGGCTGCTAACTGAAAGGTTGGTGGTTTGAAACCACTCAGTGGCTCCACAGGAGAAAGACTTGGCAATCTACTCCCATAAAGATTACAGCCTAGAAAACTCTATGGGGGCAGTTCTACTCTTGTCACCTAGGGTCGCTATGAGTTGAAACAACTCGACAGCACCCAACAACCTGCTCATCTTACATGATAACAGTAATGGGCATGAGATAGCTATACAAGACAACAAAAGAAGGCAATTTTTATCAACATACAAATAGTGCTGAGCATGGTATGAATAATCATTCCAGGTACACATATTAATAAATGCAACTAATACGAAACGCAACTAATGACCTTTTACCAGAAGGGCTAGGAAATCTAAAGTTTAGCAGAAGCATTTTCTCCTATTATAAACGATCACTATCATCAAAAGGACTTAAATGTGATTTATGTTGATAAATTTGTTTCAAAATAAGGTATACTTATTGAATATTCTGGAACTACATATGGTTTTGTCACATTTTTTCAGTACTGTCTTTAATATGATGTACCCTGTACCATTTATTGTATTTGTCAGTACTTTAAATATATTCTTTAAGAAATAATTATTATAAATGGACTCTAATACCTATATTTATGCATTAAAGACACACTTTGGTACTCCCCATTGCTTATCTACTATAAGATTAATACATTTAAGTTCCAAAGCTTTGACACCAGAAAATATCTTAAAATATGCTGATATCATAATGTTCTTCTGAAGTCATTTAACAAAAGGAAAAAAAAATTCTGGTGTAATATTAATGAACTACATAGTGCATGGCACATAGTATACACTCAGTAAATACTGGCTAAAAGAATGATGCATTTATAGACATATTAACTAACATCTAAAATAATTCATAATTTAAAAAACTAATTACTTATTCTTTTAGGAAGCAAACATAGTAATCTAAAACATTTGTGACAGAATTGTAAACTAACATGCTGGCATGTTCACATACAGCAGGTTTAACACAGAAGATGACCTTTATTCTGGGATGCAGGATACCAAAAAACAAAATATATTTACTTACGCATAATGGTATCTTTGACAGAGGTCAATACATAGCACCATTAAAATTAATCAAATCTGACATGAGAGGCATTTTTCAAGCCTGATAAAGCTTGCTTAGATGGTTTGATTTCCCACTTCAAACAATAATGTCCTTTTTAAAAATTTACTTTTGCTTATTATTACATAATGATGAAAATCTTCTTTAAAATAATAAAACATACCCAAAGGGAGCCCCCTGCAGCCATCTTATCAGTTCTCTCACAGCAACAGAAACTGAAATATAATTTGCATAGTCACTGTGGTTGGCTAACGAAAGTAGGGTTATGTAACCAATCAGGAAGCTAGAAATTGGCAAACATAAGAGGAGAAATTTTAAATCTGCCTGGCAACAGTCTAAAAATAGAAACAATATGCTCCGATGAATCCCAGAATGGATGTGAACATAAAAGCAAAGCTACCAACAAAAGCACTTTATTTACTTGGAGGAAAAAGATGTGCCTTGTATTTCATCACCTAAAATACTAACTTGATATCTTGTTATGTGGCAATTTAAAAAAAAAATGAAAGCAAAGCTAAATAAATAGGCTACTTTCAAATAACATGCCATTACCCAATTTTTTTACATAGATAAACATGCAGACAGAAAGATATAGGTAGATGTGTGTGTGTGTGTGTGTGTCAGGGTTTTTTTTTTTTTTTTTCTTCAAAAGAATAATGAGGTACTTTAATCACAATTATAATACATTTATGGCACAAAATCTGAGCAGCACTGTACTTTTTCTAGCAATTTTTTTCTTCAATTATTGGGGAATCTGAGTTATAGGTAAAAAAAACACTATTTAACGTGTATTAAAAATACAAAGATTAAATAACTTATCAAGGCAGACCGCTAAATAGGGTGGAAATCATGCCTTACTCATTTTTTAACACCCTCTCCCAATATACAGTAATGACTGTATTACACACAGTCGCCATTCAATAATTATTTTCTCAGTCAAATAAAATAATTCCTGTCAGCGAGGAAAATAAATTATTTCTTGCTCTTATCAAATAAAAATAAAATAACGCATACAAAAACAATCTGTACAACACTATTTTTGATTGCTCATTTTTCCTGAAGTAGGTAATGTTAAAGTTGATGATGCTTGAAATTTCTTATTCTGTTACCCAGAATACAGAATGTATTTCAACACTTTAACGTACCAACCTAATAATGTTTAATATATGTTTCTTTGTACATTACAAATTTACTCTGGAGTGGATTTTAATTCTTAGTGACAGCAAACAACACGCAGTATGATGTAGTTAACTATGAAGATTACAGACAAATAAAAAAGACCAAACCAAAAAAACAAAAACAAAAAAAATCTTTTAATTTCAAAAAATTTAAATCATAGCTGCTGAAATAAAAGACTGGCTAGACAGTCAAGTCGTGTAAAAACAAATTCTACTTATCAAAGTACATGTTCTGTGTATTTATTACATTAAAACCACCATCAATCTATTTTAATGAAATGGTAAATTAATTTTTAAATGCTTTCTTGGATCATTATCTGTTAACCAAAATGCAAAATTAATTCATATATTTCACATTATGAAAGTCTAGAATATTTAAACTATGATAATTATATTCAAAAGGCTTACTTTAATCACAAAGCTTAGAAACAATGCCTTTAAAACATACAGAAGACAAAACGGTTTTAAGTAACAAAAAGAGCTCTATTAGAACGAAAGGTAAAAATCCAATTAGCAATTCACTAATACTTTTTTCATCTAAATATTTAATGATGGCTAGATTTTAAGATGAAGTTTAAGCAAACTTTAAAAAAACTCAAATATTATTTTATAAACAGTCTGGCTGAAGATTAGCTTAGCTTAATTTTTTTAGTAACATTCCTACATAAGCTGGATCCCCAGAATATAACTACAACTGTATTCACATCTTTAAAATAAACCTATCTGAACTTTTAAATAAACTATTATCCTCATCACAAAGTAAAGGAATCTGCATTGACCTATGAGTTACAATTACCCCATGGCCACTGAGTGGATTCCAACTCATAATGGCCTCATAGGGTTTCCAAGGCTATATATCTCTAAGGAAGCAGACTGCCACATCTTTCTCCACATCTTTCTCCAGTGGTGATTTTGAACCACCAACCTTTCGGTTAGCGGTCAATAGAATTAACCACTGCACCACCAGAGCGCCTTATGAGTTACAATTAGTAGGGAAGTATATCACAAATGAGGCATTGGTGGTTCAGCGGCAGAATTCTTGCCTTCCTTGATGGGGCCTGGGTTTCACTCCCAGCCAATGAATGTCATATGCAGCCACTACCTATCTGTCAGTGGAGATCTGTGTTCTGCTATGATGCTAAACAGGCTTCAGCAGACATTCTAAACTAAGGCAAACTAGAAAGAAAGGCCTGGCAATCTACTTCTGAAAAATCAGCCAATAAAAACCCTGTGGATCACAATGGTCCGAGCCATTGTGTACGAGGTTGCCATCAGTCGGGGGTCGAGTGGGTGGCAGCCAACAACAATATCCGATATATCACAAATGGGTCAATCTTTTTGTCATACACTACAAATGGGGAAAATTTTTTGATAATTTTAAATATGTTTTAATATTCCTTTAATCTCAGCAATTCATATTTTCTTAAGTAGTACTTAAAGCAGTCATAATTTTATTTTTTGTAACATGCGGAACAGTTTTATTTCAAGAAAAATAAAAAGGCACGCTGTTTGCAGAACATTACTCAAAGCAGCCACACATCTCATCACATATCCATCTGAATTTTGGGGGAACCAAGTAATCACCTTAGAACAATAAGTACAGCAACTAAAATATTCTGTAGTAGTTTAGAGTGTTTCAAGAACTTCGTGCTCCATCTCTCTATTCTCTTCCCACTCTTCCCCCACAGTTTAAAACAACAACTGAGAGCCAGATGTTCTGTGGCCTAGCTTATGCGTACAGAGGTCTAACTTTAATATGTAAATAATCAAAAGAAGCTCTTGAATCCTCTTCCACATCCTGGCGGAAACTCAAATTTCTCTTTATGCTTGTCATTTTCCACTTCTATAGTTAAGCAATATTGCTGGTATATTATCCTTACTTGTAGATCTAATCAAAATTATTTATTCCACAACTTTTTCAGCCAGATGTAGAAGTCTACATCTTTAGGTGTTTGTCGTTGACTGCTGTAGAGTAGATGTCGATTCCAACTCACAGCGACATCTCATCTGTATCAGAGTAGAACTGTACTTCAGTATAGGGTTTTCAATGGCTGATATTTTGGAAGTAAATTGCCAGGCCTTTTTTCCTTCTTTAATTTATACTTTAAAAAAAAATTTTTTTTTTAACTTAAGAGTTATACTTTTGATAGCAAGATCACTACTGGAAGTAAGACTCAGAATGGACCTGCATTTCTCCCGGGAGAAAAAGAAAAAAAATTACATTCCCACTCTAAAATTTTTCTAGCAAACAATATGTAAGGACACAATTTACTTGTTTCTGGGGAAAGTTCCTAAGAAGTTTAGTTTCATAGGTTTGGCTATCAGAGGCTATTATCAAAAGTTTATGGTACTTTATTTAAAAAAAAAGTAAAAAAGATAACCTAAAAATTGGGAGAAAAACTTTGGGAATCACATACCTGATAAGAGTCTAATATCCAAAATATACTTAAAAAAAAAAAAAAAACTTCTACAACTTAACAACAACAAAAAAAAAGACAAAACAATAAAATCAAAATATGGGCAAAGGGCTTGAACAGACAGTTCACCAAAAAGGATATTCGAATGGCGAAAGCACATGTAAAGATAACATTCTTAGCCATCAGGGGGATACAAATCAAAACCACAATGAGATACCACCTCATCCTTATTAGAATGGCAACGACCAAAAAAAAAAAAAAGTGTTGGCAAGGGTAAAAAAAAAAACTGGAACCCACATCCATTACTGGTGAGAATGCAAAACAGTACAGCTGCTGTGGAAAACATTTTGGCACTTCCTCAAAAAGTTGAACATAGAACTACCACATGACACAGCAATTCCAATCCTAAGTACATGCCCAGGAGTGAAGGCAGGAACACAAACAAAAACCTGTACACCAGTATTCACTGCAGAACTTTTCACAGTAGCCAAAATGTGGAAACAGCTGTAATGCCCATCAACAGATGAATAGATCTACAAAATATAGTATATACACACAATGGAATACTACTCAGCTACAATGAGAAATGAAGTCCTGATGCAAGCCACTACCTGGATGGACCTTCAAAACATTATGCTGAGTGAAGTATGCCAAAAAAGAAAAAATACTGTATTATCTCACTTACATGAAATAAGCAAATATACAGAAACAAAAGATTATTAGTAGTTCTCACAGGTGGGAGAGAGGCAGAAAGAGGAAGTTTTTGCTTAGGGGGCACTGAGTTTATGTTAGTGGTGGTGGAATGATTTGGAAAAGGATAGTGTGAATGGTTGCACAAACTTAAAAAAGTAATCAATGTCACTGAATTGTACATGCAGAATTATTGAGATGGTGTATATTTTGTTACATACATTTTTACCACAATAAAGAAAAAAAGGTTTATGAAAATTAAGAAAATGCAGAATTTCTTTATCTAAAACTAATTAGCACTTTATTTCATTTTTCAGAACCTAAAAAAAAAAATGCAGTTATTTGACAAAAAAAAAACAAACTATTCTTTGAAAACTCTGTTAATCTTTCTTCTCCTATCATACCAAATGAGCCATCCATTCCATAAATAAAATATTGACTGATATCCACAATATACTGAAAGCTGGAAGCTAATGGCTACTCTTGAAGTCCATGTTCTTCTGCTCTCACCTAAACCTGTTAATATTAGTTGTGCTTGTTCTTCAATTTGGTTGTAGATTTTTATTATAAATTACAGAATTCAATCAGATGTTGTATAAGCTAATGAAATATGATTGCAAAAGGAAAACAACTGCTAGATATGCTTTAGTGGAAATATGCTGCAGCAGAAAAAACTGAGAACAGGGTTTAGGAGATTTTAAGCAAATCCTCTAACATCTTTAGGTCTAAAGTTTTCTATTGGAAATATAAGGAAATTAAACCAGAAGATTTTAAAGGACCTTCAAGTTTTAAACCTTAAATAAAATTTGTTTTAAATTCTACTCCAAAATGTACTGCTCGATTAAGGAATGATAAAGATAGGTTGGTTTACTCATGTACTCAATATTTATTAAGTGTCCACATGGTCCCTATTTATAGGACTATTTTGAAGACACTCTAGAGCAACAATGTGATTAACAGTTGAAAAATATAGCCTAAAATTAAAGCGTTATTGCCTGTAGATTTTAATGTCAATGTGGAAGAGAAATACACGCAGTACAAAACGTATGGAAGGGGCACCGGTGGCGCAATGGATAGGCACATGGCTGCTAACTGAAAGGTCAGTGGTTCAAATTCGTCAGCTGTTCCGTGGGAGGAAAGACCTGGCGATCTGCTCCTGTAAAGATTTACAGTCTAGGAAACCCTACAGGGCAGCTCTACACTGTCCTCTAGGGTTGCTATGAGTCAGAATTAACTCAACGGCACACAATAACAACACAATGTACGGGTATCTTTCTACATGAAAGACCATGAAAATTAGAAGTTCTCTAGTTGCCATTAACTGCTGTCTCCCTCCAATGTGGACTCTTTAATTCTAATAACCAGAAATATGCTTTTAAATGCATACTTACAAAAAAGACCTCTACCTCTACCTCTACATAGCCCTTATTGTCTTCTTGATAAAGTTAGTAATCCCAATTTTTTTGAGCCAGATTTCTGAAAACTAACTCTGCATAATCACTCAAATTCAAATGGAAGGGGAACAGGGAGTTTTATGCTTTTCTTTCCAATACCAATGTCAACTGCACTTCTACTCATAACCCTATTTATAATTCAGTTATAACCACAAGACTTCACAAGTAGTTGCTAAGCAACAGCAACATGCTGAGTTCAAGGCTATTGGAAATCTGGCTCTCTGCCACATGAAAATATTTAACTGAGCCTAGAGCCTCCAGAATTAAAAAAGGAAAGAAAAAGAAAAATACCAAGGAGATTCACTGATAACTACAATAAGCCACCAAGTACTATTAAGCTCTTTTCAAGAGTTCACAGATTTAGATCAAGGACCTTATTCTGTTATTTCCAAATATATACTATATTTCTTTTAAATTTGTTGTCTTTTCTACATTAAGATAAAAAGATTCTGAAAATATTCTTCTGGTAAATAGAAGAAACACAATCAACCCAGTGACTGGTAATGGCATTACAATTGACTCAATAAATACACTGTGCAAAGAACAGCCCTTGGAGAGACTAGGACAACAGTCTGTGGCAATTTACAGTGACTTTCTATATTGGACCTTCAAGGCCAGGAAACAAGAAACTACATATTTCCTTCAAATACCTTTACCCCCATATGCCTAGTTAAATACTAAAAAGAGATAACTTTACTACACCAAACTGCACTACTTTTCAAATCTAAAGATCTCTAATAATTAGGTAAATAAGCATCTAGGATACTTATTAACAACTCCAAAAGGTTAAATTTGAATAAAACGTAATTGCCATTTCTCAGCAGAAACTGAAAAGGCACTGAACATGCTTCAACAGTTATTCACTGATAAAAATTAAAACTAAGGGCCAAAGATTGCTCCTTAAGCTGATAAAGACCACTTAAAACCAACAGGACACTTCATACCTATTGGTAAAACACCACAGACATTTCCATTAAAGACAAGAACAAAGGATTTAAAACTAGAAATGTTGTCCTAGAAATCCTGACCAAGCCAGCTCAAACAGAAAGTGTTAGAAGACACAATGAAGAAAACATTTAATCCAGAACAAGAAAAAGGTATCGAGAATAACATATCTGAAAAAAAAAAATCACTGTTTACTGAAAGGTATTAAAGTACATAAATTAGAGCTATAATGGATTTAAGACTCAATGTGGGAGAGATACCAATTCTTCCTGGATAAAATCTATTAAAAGTAATTCTGATCAAAAGTCTAGATATTTTTATACCATGACAAACTTTTTAATCTGTAAGGAAATTTTTAAAAATAGGGGAAAAAATGAAGATCAAAAGTAATGAAAAATGATGCTTACCGTATGAACCCCCAAAACTATTGCCCTGAGATAATCTTTAAACCTTAAACCAAAAATATTCCCTGAAGTCTTCTTAAAACCAAACAATGGTTTAGCTTCACTAGTAAAGAATGTCTGTCTTCAGCAATATGGTCGTTTAATAACTATATGCGAACAAATTGACAACAGCAACTCCAAAGATTAGATAGAAAACTTGGGGGTAGTGACTTTATGTTAACAGGGGAGGAACAACTCAGAAAATGGTTGCACAACTCTGAAGAATGTAATTAATGTCACTGAATTGCTCATGCAGAAACTGTTGAACTGGTATATGTTTTGCTGTGTATAGTCTAAACAACAACAAAATAATTTAAAAAATGATGACTGCCCTGTCAGATGTGATAGCATACAACAAAGCGAAAAAGAATAAGTATAAAAAGATGAGTGCAGTGATTATGCATAACACAGACAAAAACAATAAAAGAATGTAATGTGTGATATAGAAAGCATCATGAATTATCAAGGAAGAAATGGATCTTGAAATAAATGGTTAATAGATCAAAAGAGCAATTGAGTGTGCATACAAAAGCAAACAGACTAAACAAAATAATGAAAAATCTTTAAAAGGCACAGAAAGTACTACAAGTAATCAGAAATTTTGAGGAATACTTGAAAAAAAAAAAGCAGAACAATATACAATTTTTATCTAGAATAAAAAGGAACACCTATCAGTGAAAAGAACAATTCACAAAAAAATAAACATGAACAGACAATTCATAAAACAATATGAGACATTCAATTTCATCAATGAACAGAAGAAAACAAAACAAAAATATATTTTTACACATCAGGTTGGCAAATATTTAAAGTTAGCAATAACGTACACAAGTAATTAGTCTTATACGTGGTGGTAAAAGAGTTGTCACAACCATTTTCAAAAGCAAATAGGAACTGTGCATCCCTTTGATACCCTGAGGCACTTCGAGGTGTCTATTTTAAGATATACTAACATGTATAAAAAAGAATATATCGGGATGCTTACTGTACCACTGCAATAATGCAAAGAAACATTTCCACCACAAAAAAAATTAAAAAATACTGCAGAACCTGCTAAAGAACACTAAGAAGTTAACAAGAACCTGGTAGATGCCTCTCACGGGCATGAAAAGTGAAAAGATCTCTGAGAAACATTATTAAACTGTGGTACAGTGAATTACTTAACATGGCCCTTCTAGCCAAAGTCTTTGTAACTCCCACCAAATGACTAGATGAGGCTATGCAAATGAGGTGCTTGTGGCCCACCAAGGGGATTGGACAGCTTGCTAATAATGTAAATACGGTAGATGGCAGCCTTGCGGGGGTGGGCCCATGCAAATAAGGCATATGGAAGCCTAATGAGGGAATTAGTCAGTTTTGCTACCCTGTTAGGCTTAAAGGGAGATACAGAGATAAAGAGACAGGAGCTGTGACACAGACGACAGCAAGAGATAGTACCACAGCAGGAGCAAGAGCAAGAAGCAGCAGCAGCAGAGACAGCAGAGCCAGGAGACAGCAGGAGATGGCACTGTGGGTTTCCTAGCCGACAGAGAGAGACAGCTGAGCGCCTTTGGGCCAAGACTTACTGGTGGAGTGGGGTGCCCCCCACGTACTTATTGGAGGAGCTAAAGAGCTTTACAACACTTGCTTAAGCAAGGCAGATGCTAGACCAAGGGCTTAAGAGAGGCCTGCCTGCAAGCACAGCTGAGAAGAGGGGGTCCTCGTTGAAGAACTGTATCCTAAATATTTCCTGATCCTGAACTGTAACCTGTTACTTCCCTAAAAACCCCATAATTGTTAGTACAGTCTGTGAGTTCTATGTGGTCATTGCAACAAATTATCAAACCCAACAAAGAAATACAGTGTGCCATGGGAGGGATGGTTTGTGTCAGAATTGGTAAAAAGGTAGAAGGGTAGAGATATGTTTGACCTCTGCCTTATAGGAATCAGCCTTGGGTTACTGATCTTGACTCTCCTTCCCCTTTTTCAGGTTAGAGGAGATCAGCAGCCTCTGCCATGCCAGTTTTTACCTAAGTGTACAAAGCAGTTACATAACTCTTAGTAATTAAGAATGCAAACACTGGGGCCAGACATACCTTTTTGAACACTGGTGTTACCACTTCGTAGTTAAGTTACCTCTCCAAGATAGTTACCCTTTTCTTCCTTCAATATCCTCATCTATGAAACTGATAGTAATGTCTACCCTCAAGAAATGTTATGGGGATTAAATGAGATAATAAATTGAAAGTACCCAGACACAGTAACAGAGTCCCTTGGTAGTACAAATGGTTAAAGTGCTCAGTTGTTAACCAAAAGGTTGGGAAATGCCTCAGAAGAAATGCCTGGCAATCTACTGCCAAAAAGCCATTGAAAGCCCCATGGAGCACAGCTCTACTCTGATACATATGGGGTCACCATGAGTCTAAACCTTTTCTTCAAGATACAGTAAAAAAACATTTATATAGTAAGCCATCGATAAATATGTTCCCCATTTTAATGCCACTATGTTTTAAAACACAAAATAACGCACCTCTAAACACTTATGTAAGCATGAAAACGGTATTTTTAAATCTAGATGGATTAAAGCTAAGTTAATTACAGCAGTTCACTTCAGAAGAGACAATGGACTAGCAAGTACAGACTTTACCTAGACCTAATAGGACAGTTAGAATTTTCACAATGAAAACACATGCATGTAATTTATATTTGAACAGTTTAACTTATCTGATACCCCTCTCTCTTCCATGCTAGTCTTAAGCCAGGACAGCAATGACATTTATGAATGTGGCTAGGTAGCAACATACACAATAATAAGCCCCAGAAGAAACAGGGAGGCTACCATCCAAAAAACAAATTACCAGCATATTCCATATTCAGCAAATACCTCTCCCAGTCCTCACAATTACCTGAGTCAGTGTCCATCCACCTAAAATAGTAAATCTCAGATATAAAAATGAGTACAATCAAAACACCAAAAAAAAAAAAAAAAAAAGAGTAGGTGCCAAAACCTACAAACAAAAAAAAGATCTAATTAGTAGAAATTTTAAAACATATTTATTAATATTCTAAAAGTGTATCAAATGTTTTCACATCCATAGAACAAACAGATTGGAAATCTTGGTAATTCAAAATAAAAGCTGCCTGGACACAACTGAAGTAACCTAGTTAATCAAGACCATATGTTCTCTCAGAATGGTATACAAAGGAAAAATAGAAAAGTTAAGAAACATGGGGGTAACCCCAGAAGCAACAACTTTCACTAAAGAGAAATATTAGAAAAAGAGAGCTGAAGAAAAAAAGAGGAAAGAAAATAAGAAAAAAATTCACACAACTGAAAAAATGCACAAGTTTTCCAACCGAAAAGTCCTACTGAAATACCAAAGTAGGCTAAATTAAAACAAGCAAAAAAAAAAAAATTTTTTTGACACCTAGATGCATTGTGATGAAATTTCAGAGAACCAATGTAAGAAAACACTAGTAATTACGATAGGGTGAAAAATAATCTGCCTACAAAGGAATAAGAATTAAACTGGCATCAGACTTGTCATCAGCAATACTAAATGCTAAAAGAAAACAATACCTTCAAAGTTCAGGGGAGAAGTTAGTTTTATAACTTCTATTGCCAGACAAACTACCAATTAACAAGGATGGAGAAATACAGATATTATTTCTGAGCATGGCCGAAGAAATAAGACTATTGCTAAAATAATTACATGAAGATAGGCTACAGGTACAAGGCAGCCAAAGACCCTGAGAAAGAAGTGAGATAAGGGAAAACAGTGATGCTCCAAGAAACGTAAAACTCACAGGAAGGTTTAAATAATTAATGATCCATTATCTCTAAAATAAATATTCTGAAACTAAAACCCCAGATAATTACAGAATGGAAGCTAGTGGATTCAGGGTTTGCAGAATATGGGCAGAAAAAGCAACCAAACTAACAAAAACTACCAAACAAAAAAGACCCAGTGCCTTTCAAACTAGGTAAAACACCACCAAAAAAATACTGTTAGATATGTGTTTTAAACAAGAGATAGGCCTACAACAAAATACCATAGGAAGGTTGAAAATTAAGGAATAGAAAACACAACACTAACCAAATGTTAACAACAAAGGCAAGTAGGTATACATAAAACCTATAAATAACATATGAACAAGAAATCAGAGTGAAACCCTAGTAATGTGACAAAAAAATTACTTTCTGTTCATAAAAGGTATAATCCACTAGAAACATATACCTTTGGTGTACCTAATAATAATAACTTCAAATCACATAAAGCAAAAACAGGTTAAATTTTTTCAGAAGAAACTAATAAATCTACAAATAGAGATACACACCCCTTTCTAAAATCTATAGATGAACAAAACAATTAAGAATACATTTCCCAATTAACATGTTAGAATAATAGAAAAGTAAATAGAAATACATTATGGATTGAATTGTGTCCCCCCAAAAAGTTATGTTCCAGTCCTAACGCCTGCACCTGGGAATGTGACACCCTGCTGTTTGGTATTAGGGGTTATCTTTTGTTAATTAGTTCATACCAGAGTAGGTGGATTCTAAACCTAATCACTTCTGAAAGGTGTGTTATAAAAACAGAATAGAGGCACACGCATGCACACACACACACACACACACAAGGGGAAGACAGATGCTGTGTAAGCACCTATCGACAAGCAAAGGAATGACAAGGAACGTCAAGGAGTTCCAGGACTACTCACAGGGAAGGACCCTCCTCTAAAACTGATCCCCTGATTTGGACTTAAAGCTTCCAAAACTTTAGGATAATAAATTTCTGTTCTTTGAAGGCACCCATTCACGCTAATTTTTGTTATCGCAACACTAGGTAACTGAGACAAATTGTATACCCAGCAAATGCAGAATATGTGCTTTTTTTTCATGAATACATCTAACATACATTAATGTTGACTGTGTAGTGGCAACGAAATCTTAATAAAGAGAAAATCAGTAGTCAAATAACAACAAAGCACAAAGAGAATACAAGTATTCAACCAAAGTGATACTCAAGAGGGAAACTGATAGCCTTAAATGCAAACACTAATTTAAAAACATGACACAAATTCAAAGCATAAGTAAAGAAGGGCAATTATAAACCCAAAGAATGAACTAAAATAAGGAGAAAATTATGACAGAACGATCAATAAAACAGGAAGCAATAATGAAACCAAAAGTGAGTTCTCTTTGATAAGACTAATAAAGTGGAAGAATATAACAAGGAGGATCAAGAGAAAAGCATAATAAGCAATATTAGAAATTATAAACAAGACACATCTACAAATACAAGGTAACATACTTGATTCAAATACTCAAATATATTCAAGCTTATCATGAGAACATGTGAAAAAAGCCTGAGGAATTTTAACTTATCTCAAACTCAACAAAATTTAACAGTGTGAGGTGGATGCCAAAAATGTTAATGCAAAGTTACACTGCAGAACAGAAATATACAGAAGGGGGATAATTTTAGAGTATTATGTTTAGCTCTTAGCATCATAAACTAGGACTTCTTCAAACCGTTGGACAAACAAGAGGGTGATCATGCTGAAGAATCATCTGGAAAATGTGTTGCATGAACAATGTTTGGAAAATGGAAGATATTTAGTCTAGAAAACCCAAAGGAATGTTAATGACTTAAATACTGCAGATTTGTCATGTAAAAGAGATAAGGATACAGACACAGAGAGACAGACAGACACAAGGTCAGACTGGACGGCAAAAATAAAATCAATGAAATGCAGGCTTTTATCTTAAAATCAACAAATGTCACATTTGTTCAGATGCCCAACAAAAGAAGGAACTACTTTGTGAAATTAGATTCCTCTTTTCTCATTAGAAATGTTGAAGGAGAAACTAGATTATTACCTGCCAGCAATACTAAACAGTAGATTCCCATGCAAAGTGTGACTTTAGAATTATCTGACCACTTAGGTACATTTAACTTCCAGGACTCTGTGATTCTACACTGTTTGCTAAATAAATTTTGCGGCCTAAGAGGAACAAAAACTAAAAACTCGAGCTTTTATCCTTAAAATTTCATATGATTCACATTTGGGATCAATAGTATCAAATATTATACACCTTTATCCTTATATATTTTATCTTTGTCTTCCATGCTTCCTTTAAGGTTTGTCTATACACACAGAAGACTCCTCTGTCCTGCTTTCTCTCATCTTTCTTTGCCATGACCCTCAAATCTAACAGCATTCAATAAATTCCTCAGTTTGGGTCTAATAACTCCTTGCTTCTTTTTCTATATACAAAAGTCAGTCAGTGGGTTTCAACTATTTTCCCAATCCCAAACAGTACAATGGCTCAAGAGGAGTTTGAAAATATTTCCCAACCAGTTGGTCCTCCACAAGAAGAGAAACATGACCTTCTCCCCATCTAACCTCAAACACATTAATAAAAGTTGATTTCTTTCAACCATTACCATTTCTCAAATTCTAGTGATACTGTTTACCTAGCATGAAATACACACACATACAAACATAAATCGTTACTTCACTAATACATATATTAAAATTTTTTTTTAAAAAAAAAAAAGGTCTCCAAGCTATACTATCAAAAAGCATCCAGGAACAGTTCATGCTCCTGAAACATGAGCATTTATGGCTTCTATCACAGCTGGCCTCCAGTTTTCAAGTACCCAACCAGCCATGTAGTAATAAATGATCAATTCCCTTTCAGAATTTAGAGAACTGGAAGTCCCACTTAAAACTAACACTATTAATTGAAGAGCCTGCTGTTTAACTTCTAGAAAGAGAGGCAGAAGAGCAGAGAACTGCCTAACGTAATTCCTTTCCTCCTCCACTTCCCTTAGCTAACCTTACTACTACTCTCTTCCTACTTACTCACCTCCATACGCCCAGCCCTCAAAAACTATTCCATCAAAGAATCAGTAATATATTTAATCTCTCACCTTATGGATATTAATACACAGACTGGCATTTCTTTGTAAGTATATATCTTCATATTTTTACAGTAATGTTTATATGATCTTTATTTTATATAGTTCTGTATTTTTATCTTAATGGAATTTTATTTTTATTTATGAAGTATTTCAGGTACACAAAAAGAGAATAATGTAACACATGCCTATGCACTCTTCATCCAGTTTGAGAAATAAAACATTAGATTCAATGAAATTTTTAATTAACACATTCATTTTAACTTTAGACTCTTAAATTCACTTTATTAAAATGATGATAAATTTAAAATATGTGGCTACGGAAAGGATAAAGGTGGAATTGGAAAACTTGATCATGTTACATGTATAAAGATGCATTATCTATTTTAATGAGCCAAATGTGAAAACATGAGCAGTTTGGTTTTTAATGGTGAACTCAAAGTGGTATATTTACACTAAAACTTTATAGTTATATAAGGTCACAAAACGTCATCTCTCTGCATGTATCACTTGGTGTCCCTGTAACTGAGAACACAGTTAACAGAAAATAACGAAGAGATATAAAACTCATTTCTATGTAATGTGAGTATATTGTATACATATATGAAGCCCACTGTTGGTTTGTTTTAACTCAAACCTCAGGAGGTGTTGAAAAAATGAAAATCATATTTTTTAAAAGACCAAATCCAAACGCGGCATTCAAATTCTCCTGATAATTAACATTAAACAGACTACCAATCCTGGTATTTACGGAACTAAAAACAAAAAACTTTCCAATGTTAAGTAGCCTGGGGGACAAGGGGGTGAGGGGTTTGACAGAAAAAGGACCTGAATATCTTTCTTACCTGTGGGCAGCTTGATTATGTGAAAAGGACTTCCTCTTCAATAAACCACTGCTACTTAGTTCATTTGCATAAACACTAAAAGCTAAGCAGACTTCTAGGTCAGTCTTCTTTACTCTAAATTTTTAAATTCCTTGTTTGGTTCATATTCATGAAAAAACAGGAATACAGTAGGTAGGCTACATATTACATTTCCTTTCAACCAGTTCACATCTGTGGTGTAGTTTGTGCAGCAAACATCCCATTAACCACAAAAGCCAAAAACGTCAGACAGTACAGAACACACAAAGTACATCTTCCAAATCACTGTTCCAAGTGAAGAAGCCTAGAATAAGACTTTTTTGTACTGCCTTCTATGCTGCCAACTATTATTAGGTCTGCTGCAACTGTGTGCAGTTAAATACCTCCCACATGTTACCCAATAGTATCAACAGGCATAAATCTATAAATGCAGAACTAAAAGCTTTAAAGATTTATAGCTTCTCACTACCCCACATTTTCATTGTCAAATGTGCAAGTCTCACTACTCCTTTTCTATTGCATCAACTGTTCTTTCAGTCCAAAAGGCTGAATTCTTATACATTCCAAACAAAAAATCCACGACACATATTATTTGCTGCCCTTGCACAGCCAGACTGCAGTTCCAGCTAGCTGGCGCCAGTAAGAACAATTTACATAAAGCAGTCCTCATTTCTTGACCAAACTAAAGAAGGAGAATATTGCTAAGAAAACCCTCCCCATTTGTTCCCCAACAGGCACTGACTGGTTCTAGAATATATCTAGTTATCTGTTTAGTAATAACTCAATTCTAGGTAATAAAAGAAAACTTATTATATAACTGATATTCTACACGCCCCCACAAAATATTTTTAACCCCCAGAGATATTCACAAGCCTTAGTTTACTTTTTTATATTATTACTTAAGTTCAATTGTTGCTATTTTTAACAATCATTAAATATAAATTATAATTCACACAACCTAAAACCTATTGTTGTTGTACTCTACAGATACCTGTCAAATTTTTTTAACTGATCAATCAAATATTAAATGACCATTAGATAGACTTATTCTTAGAACCACACTGTTTTACATTTTACCAAATAATAAGACTTATGCATCTTCAGGTATATTATGACGGCTAAATAATTCAACACATGAAATAATTCAACACATTTACCACTACAACACGTTTAATAATAGTTAATATTACTAAAGCATGCACTCAGTATCAAAACCAAGACATGTTAACAAATACCTATCCAAGAACATATTTTGTCAGTGGGGCATTTTTCCTGTATTGTTTTTATTGGCTAAATATGACTGGGCAAAAGTTGAGTCGCTATTAACAAAGTCCTTTGCTTAAATTTGTTTTAAATAGTTATTTTATGGCCTACTACTACATAATTCTGCATTTTCACTTATTAAGAGTATAAAAAAAAACAAAAACCAAACCCAGTGCCATCAAGTCGATTCCGACTCAGAGTGAACCTATGAGATGATGATTAAGAGTATAAAAAAAAAATTTTTTTTTTTTTTAGATATACTAAATTTAATATTCAATTAACTCTCCAGGAAACAGTTTAGTGCCACATCTAAAAAGGTAATAAAATGAAGAGAAGTACTTCATATGCTAACTAGGGGGTTTCTAAATATGGTCCTTATTTTTAAATCTTATTTTAGCTGTCCTAAAGCATTTTTTTTTTTTAAAGCATAGTTCCTAAGTTACCCCTATTACAAATAAAGATAATGAGGCTCTAAGCAAGGGGAATGACAGTTATCATCTGTCAATAGGGAGTGGTAGGCTTCTAATATGTGGATAATCATAAATGTTTCTAGGTTATCTTCAATAAGCAATAATTGTTTTTCTCAAACAACTATATTCTATTCTCAGGATCTGTGTCCTACCATCAGCAGACGAAGGGACAGGAAAAAATATAACATCGTGTAATTTCTTGTAGTATACACAAGCAACACTTGCTAAGAGGAAAGGTCTGATACGAAAAGAGCTTTCTAAGTACTATATGTTGATCATAAAATCTCGGAGTTTGAATGAGAGACCTTAGAAATCATTGTATCCCTTCCAGTTTTAATTTTTAGATAGTTCCTCTATCTTTCCAATTTTAGTTTCAACTTTATCTAAATCTTTGAATAAAAGTACTTGATAATCAAGGGATCTAAAATAATTTAGTCAAGCATAAAATATAATGTAGGTAGCAAGTATTTCAATACTATGTTTTTAAAACTAAATAAGTTAAACGATCACTTCACAGTGAATTAATCATAACAAGCTCAAATTCTCTACACAATCTGCTTACTGAGATGCCAACAAGGGAAGTCGTTGATCTAATTTACTTGTTCTCAAACAAATAGGGTAAGAGACCAGTGTTTTATTCCAATCCATTACAGATCAATATTTCCATAAAATGAAATGAAAATGGACCACTTGATCCTGGACATAGTACGAGAAAAATGTAGAACAAAAATCAAATTCACAAAAGTAAAGACTAGACTTACCTGTCTGATAGAGGCTGGAGGAACCCCCAAGACTATGGCCCCTGGACACCCTGCTAACTCAGAACTGAAGCCACTCCCGAAAGGAAAAGAGGAATACATTGCAGGGGCTGCAATCGATGTCACCAAATTATGTGCGTATAATTTTTTTTTAATGAAAAACTAATTTGCATGATAAACTTTCACCTAAAACACAGTAAAATTTTTAAGAGATAGATTACTTGAAAAATGAAATGAAAAAGAAGGCATACAAAATACAAGCCTTGATTTTTTCGTTATTTAATTCAACTAACATAAAATTACTTCAGCAAATTGATATAAAAATTTCTAGACATTCTCAATTTCAGCTCTTATCTCCTGGAGGAACAGGAACAAATAGTCCCTGAACAGACCTATGGACCACATTTTGAGTACTGCTCATCTAGCTCTTGTCTAGTCTACCCCATCTACCGAGTCTCCAATCTCTTAGTGTTTGTAACCTTCTCATATTTATCAATTTCCCCTCCTCCCAAAATAAGCTCCATAAGGGCAGGGATCTTCTATGCCAAGCATCAAAACAGTGCCTGGCAATTAATGGGTGCATAATGAATATACGTTAGATTTGTTGAATCAATTGATCGATTCAGTCCATTTTTGCTTTTAGTCTATCATACTGTCGTAGCACAAGTAAGAATTCTTATTTTGTCCCCTTTGAGCTCTTTGAAGTCTTCACTCTGAGATTCACTCAGCTGCTAACCAAAAGGCCCGTGGTTTGAACCCACGAGTTGCTCCACGAAAGAAAGTAGCAGCAATCAGCTTCCATAAAGATTATAGCACTGGAAAACCCATGGGGCAGTTCTACTCTCACATTGGGTCATTATGAGTCCAAGTCACTGGGTTATTGTGCAGGAGTGGCCGATGAAAGCATCAATAAAAGCCTAGAACACAAAGGCTCAGAGCTTCCTATTGTCAAGAATACCTGTTTTCTAGATGGTAGTGCATTCCTTGAGGTATGGAAGCTCCATGTTAGGAAGCCTCCCAGATCTCCCCATCCTATGCTTCTGTTTGTATCCTTTTTTACTACAGTAAATCTGTAGTTGTAAGTAGGATATATTTCCTGCGAATTGTTCCAGTGAATTATCAAACCCAAAGAGTAAGAGCCAACAGGTCAGAAGGTTGGGGTGGCATGTGGACTCTCCAAATTTTTGCAGCTGGCATCTGCTTCTTTGGCAGTCTGAAGGACCGATTTGTCCTTTTAACTTGTGAGTTCAGACCTAAGTACAGGTGGCCACGGTCAGAGAGAGAGAGAGGACAGACAGTGCCACTGTTGTGGTGGGGGCAGAGCGGTGACAGAGAGAATGGAAAAGTGGGAATGTGAGGACTGAATCAACCTCCACATTTTGGGGACTAGATTCATGCTGAGCTTTACGGCACAGACCCAGTAGTACAGACGTGAATATATAATATCGTTTAGCGGCTATAGTGATATTAGTTAGTACTTCTTGTTTCTTAAACACAAGCTGTATGAGAAATTTCCTATACTTTTTAAATATACCACATTCCCTGATCTAGTCACACTTGACAAAGTAATTGACATCTGAGAAGCAAATGAACTGGAAAACATTTAAATACCATTGGAAAAACTAGCATGCCAGATACTTGTGAAGTATTTCATAGTACTATTCACAAATACTACGCAAATTGAATCAGAGCATATCCCTGCCAAAAAGATAGGAATTTTTCCCCCATTTTATAAATTATGTTTAACAGTCAGAAAATGGAATGAATTGCCAATATGAGAAAAAGGTGGTCAAAACTGAATTCAAATTCAGGATTCAATACTGTGTGCACCATCCCAAAATTTCCCTTACAGTCTTATGCTAATGATATGGCTTACGAAAAAGACTATTACATAAGGTAAACAAATGAGAACAAGAAGTGACCAAAACAATACCATAAACCCACAATTATTCAGCTCGCAGATTTATTGTGTTCTCAATTATCCAGCATAATAGCTAACCTGGAATTCTGCATAGAAAACTTGAAAATTGTCACCAATCTCAAAAGTAATAATACCAGAGAGGTCTAGTTTATGCTTATAGTTGCAAAAATGCAACATAATACAAAAGAATTAGCAATAATATTCTTTCTAACAATACCATGTTGGGGTTTCCCCATGTACAAGTGATAGTTAATGACGTTATCTTGTGAGGCAGGAAATTTTTGAGTCAGCAATAGAAGAAAAAGAGTAATCACTAAAATATCCCAGAGGTCCTTCTCTGAAGGCCAACATAAATTGGTCGATAATTTTAATCTAATCAGTTTTCCTCCAGCACTGAAGACCACCAAACCAAGGAAGTGGCTTGCATTGTATGAAATCGTAAGACTCTTAATGGCTGGGGTTCTACAAATAAGGGAACCAGATTCTGGCACTCTTATAAAAGATTATACACCCTCTGCTCACTTATCAACATGTTTAGGTTCCAAAGACCAGGCTGTTATGCAAAATCGGTGTTATGCAAAAATAGGGACTAACCACATCAGATCACAAAATGGAGGATGACTACATCCTTACAAAATTGGCAGATTACATCATCACATAACTACCAGATTATATCATTATATAACTCTCAAATTACATCATGATTTAACTGCCAACCACTGAGAATCATGGCCCAGCCAGGCTGACACATAACCTTAACCATAAAAGCCAGTATTACTCTCGCCTCACACCTCAGCATTCATTACTGTTCATTACTGCCAGACGTACATTGTTAATGCACAAAATAGTCAGATAATAGATATTTACTATTGTCATAAATGCGAAATGTCAGATAATGAGATTGCCAGTAAGTGAGAAGAAGATGTAATTATCATGTTATCTCGTTTCAAAATTCTGTTTACATCAAAACAGCATAATTCCTCTTTTTATTAAATGCACTTGTCATGGATTGAATTATGTCCCCCAAAAATATGTGTCAACTTGGCTAGGCCGTGATTCCCAGTATCGTGTAACCACAAATCCTCCATTTTGTAATGTGTTGTAAATTCTGACCTCTGTGTGTTAATGAGGCTGGAATTAGGTTACGTTAATAAGAATTAGGTTGTTTGTTATGTTAATGAAGCAGGGTTAGAGTGAGATGCATCACCCTTGCTCAGGTCATCTCCCTCACCCTTGCGAGTGAACACCCTTGCTTGAGTCACACCTGTTATCTTACATGTGATGGAAGTAGAGAGAAGCAGAGAGAGAGGGACCTAATTACCACCAAAAAAGAGCTGGAAGCAGGATGTGCCCTTGGACCAGCAGTTTCTGTGCTGAGAGCCTCCTAGACACAGGAGACAGGGTGAGAAAGCCTTCCCCTAGAACTTGCGCCCTGAATTCTAACTCCTAACCTCCTAAACTGTAAGAGAATAAACTTCTTAAAGTCATATCTGTTACAGCTGCACTAGATAACTAGAACACCACTTATAAGTAAATGCTATAAATTTAAGCTTATAAAATAATTTTTCATTTTTAGTTGCCATGGAGTTGGCTCCAACTTATGGCAACCTTACGTATAACAGAACGAAACACTGCCCAGTCCTGGGCCACCTCCACGATCTTTCATATGTTTGAGCCCATTGTTGCAGCTATTGTGCCAAATCCATATCATTGAGAATTTCCCTCATTTTCACTGGATACAGTAACACATTTCTCCCTTTTATATACTGGGGTCCCATATACAAATTAATTTGAGAAACCATGTATTAAAAACTAGAATCCTCCCTCAAGATAGTGAGTTGTTCATACAATTAGAGGCATGAGGGAAATAAGACGATTAAGGACACAGCACATTCATGTTCCAATGTCATGGTACTCCAGGCCAGAACCTTGTCAAAAGAAATGCAGGACAGAATTTTTTGTCAAATTGAATTTTTTTTTTCTCTTTTAGGGACAAGAACATGTGACCAGATTTGCATAAATTAATGTTTAGATTATAAAAACCCACTATACCACATAAAATATTCCTACTAAATTTCCAATGTAATACGTTTATAAAAGTGAAGTTAAGTGATAAAGATGTTGATGAAACAGATAAATACTGAATGGCTTTTTAGCCAACTGAACAATTAAGCTAGGAAAAATAACTTTTATTTCCTTTTAAACCTCAAAAACAAGTTGAAGAAACATAAGTTTGCATCAAAACAATAATTTTAAACTATAAACAACACACTCGGCTGCCAACTGAAAGGTTGGAGGCTCAAGTCCACTCAGAGGTACCTGTTACGGATTGAGTTGTGTCCCCCAAAAATATATGTCAACTTGGCTAGGCCAAGATTCCCAGTATTGTGTGACTATCCACCATTTTGTCATCTGATGTGATTTTCCTATGTGTTGTAAATCCTACCTCTGTGATGTCAATTAGGCTGGATTAGAGGCAGTTATGTTAATGAGGCAGGACTCAATCTACAAGATTAGGTTGTGTTTTAAGTCAATCCCTTTCTAGATACAAAAGAGAAGTGCAAGCAGAGAGACATGGGGAACCTCATACTACCAAGAAACAAGAGGCAGAATAGTGCGTCCTTTGGACCTGGGTTCCCTGCACGGAGAAGCTCCTCAACCGCGTAAAATTGATGAAAAGAACCTTCCCCCAGGTTGACAGAGAGAGAAAGCCTTCCCCTGGAGTTGGCATCCTGAATTCAGACTTCTAGCCTCCTAGACTGTGAGGGAATAATTTTTTCTTTGTGAAAGCCATCCACCAGTGGAATTTCTGTTAAAGCAGCACTAAATAACTATGACAGTACCTCATAAGAAAGGCCTAGAAATTTACTTCCAAAAAATCAGTTACTGAAAACCTTAAGGAGCACAGTTCTACTCTGACACACATGAGGTCACCACGAAGTGGAATTTACTCTACAGCAATTGAGTTTTAATGCATGAAAATCAAAAAACATCATAAAGGAAATACACTCTAAAATACTTTTCAAACTGAATTTCCCAGTATCTTAGCAATTAAGTGCTACAAATAAGGAAACTAGATCCTGACACTCATATAAGATTACGATTAACATATATGACCTCTTGTTTCAAAATTTTGTTTACATCAAGTCATTGTTCTCATTTTATTACATACACTTGTAATAAGAAAGTATTATAAATTCAAGATTATAAATGAAGTACACACCAATAAAATGCCACGTTTATCCCTTTTACATACTAGGGACTCACGTAAGAATTTACAAAACCTTGCTGTATTAAAAAGTTCAAAACTTATTTTTCTATGCTATATTTAAAAAATTAGTCAGGGATATATTCAAAATACTCTGACAAAGTCACGGAAGCGTACTGTACCATTTCAAAAAAAATGTAATGAGTACTACAATTTAAACATGAGTGCTTAAGGAATAACTGTTCTGAAGTGAAAGCGCAAGGTACCAACTGGGAGAGCATCTTCAGAAACTTATATATTTGACAAGAAACTAATAACCAAAATACATATAGCACTCTGACAACTTAACAACAAAAAGACAAGTAGCTCAATCATAAAATGGGCAAACAATATGAATAGACATTTCACCAAAGAGGATATTCAAATGTCCACCAAACGCATGAAAAGATGCTCAGCAACTAGCCACCAGAGAGATGCAAATCAAAACCACAATGTGATACCATTTCTGTCCCACTAGAATGGCTAAGACTAAAAATAAAAACAGAAAATAACAAATGTTGGTGAGGATGTAGGGAAATTGGAGCCCTTATGCATTGCTGGTAGGAATGCAAAATGGTAGAGCCTTTGTGGAAAACTGTGTAGCGGGTTTCTCAAAAAGCTAAAAATAAAACTACAACATGACCCAGTAATTCCACTCCTAGGTATACACACACAAGTCTTGAAAGCAAAGACTCAAAAAGAGACTTGTACACCAATGTTCATTGCAGCACTATTCACAATAGCCAAAAGGTTGAAACAACCTGTCTTTGTCATCTAGTGCTGCTATAATAGAAATACCACAAGTGGATGGCTTTAACAGGGCAAAATTTATTTTCTTAGTCTAGTAGGATACAAGTCCAAATTCAGGGTGCCAGCTCCAGGGAAAGGCTTTCTCTCTCTGTCAGCTCTGGAGGAAGGTCCTCCTCATCAATCTTCCCCTGGACTAGGAGCTTCTTCACACAGGAACCCCAGGTCCAAAGGACACGCTCTGCTCCCAGCACTGCTTTCTTGGTGGTATGAGGTCCCCAACTCTCTAGTTGCTTCCCTTTCCTTTTATCTCTTGTAAGATAAAAGGTGGCACAGGCCACACCGTAGGGAAACTCCCTTTATCAGGGATGTGACCTGAGCAAGGGTGTTACATTCCACCCTAATCCTCTTTAAACCACATGCATAGATTATGACTTATAACATACAGGAAAATGACAAAATGGAGGGCAACCACACAATATTGGGAATCAAGGCCTAACCAAGTTGACATGTATTTTCGGGGGACACAACTCAATCCATGACACAACCTAAATGACCATTAACAGATAAATGGATAAACAAAATGGGGTACATACATACAATGGAATACTACTGAGCAAGTAGGAGAAATGAAGTCTTGATACCTGCTACAATATGGATGGAGCTTGAAGACAGTATGCTGAGCAAAATAAGCCAACCCCAAAAGGACAAATATTATATGACCCCACTTATATAAACCAACAAGAAAAAGCAAATGTATAGAGACCAAAGTTTATTAGTCGTTAGCACGGGCAGGGGAGAGGGGAAAAAGAGGTGTTAACGGTGATGAAAAAATCACATTAAGGGTAGGGTTGTACAGGGGATTATTTTAATTGCTGTAAATAAGTTGTACACCTTTAAAAAGTTGAATTGGCAAAAGCTGTGTGATAGATTTATTTACAACAATGACAATTAAAAAAAGAGTAGCTGCTGAGGCTACTTTTGTACCATCAAACACCTCATAGGATTTGGCTCCTTGGTTTGGAGGTTTAGGGTCATGGTTTCATAGGACATCTCGTTAATTAGACTAATAATGTGTTTAGTCCTTATCTTCTACCACCTAGTTTGCTGCATAGTGCCTGGGGTCTTAAGACCTCGCAAGCAGCCATCCAAGGCACATCAATTGGTTTCTATTCACCTAGAAAAAGGAGAGTCAGGAACAAGAGGAGGATATGGAATGTGTGGCTAACTGCCTCCATCAACAACTGCCTCCTTTGCCATTAGACCAAAAGAAGAACTGGATGGTACCTGCCTACCATCACCGAACATTTTGAACAAAGGTCCTATAAACAGAATCTCTGATCAAAAGGGGGAAAATGCAGAATAGAATTTCAAATTCTCATGGACTCCAGGCTTCCTGAAGCCATGAAAGTTGGATGAACCCCGGGGACTATTGCCCTGAGAGAATCTTTAAACCTTAAACCAAAAATAGCCCCTGAAGTCATTCTAAAACCAAACAATAGTATAGCTTAACCAGTTAAAAAAAATCTGCCTTGAGCATTATGCTCTTTTAAGAACGATCTATATGAGATCAAATTGACAAGAGCAACTCCAAAGATTAGACAGGAAGCTTAAGGGGCAATCAGTTTATATTACTGAGCAAAGAACAGCTCAGAAAAGCAGGGTGAGAATTGTTGCATGACTCAAAGAATGTAACCTATGTCACTAAATCGTACATGTAGAAACTGTTGAATCAATATATGCTTTGGTGTATATATTCTCAACAACAACAAACCAAATAAAATTTAGAAAACAAAAGCATAACTGTTCTGCTTTCTGGAATATTATGTTAACATTAATTTCATTCTCCCACCTTTCTGGGTAACTGTGGAATTATAATATCTCAATTAATGTTTCTAATCCAGGACAACGTTCAGAAAGCTTCTGGAAAATTCTGAAACTAAAATTATGAAATCACTAAGCTGTATTACTTTTAAATACATAAGTTTCAACTAAAACTGAAGTGAATATCAACAACTAGTATCACTTAAGTAACTAAATTCAGTTCTATGTTGTTGTATTAGAATACATTAGTTATAAACAAAAGAGGTATCCAGGCTTAGAATATGTGAACTTATTTATAAATTCAAAATCTGAGTCTGAATGCCAATTTAAGCAAAAAGTAATTAAAATTAAAAGTTAAGCACCATTAAAAATGTGAGAGTTGGATGGCCAAGGTAGGAAGCAGGATTAGAAAGAACTGGAACCATAGCACAAAAAAAGTCTTACAGCATTTTAACATACTTTCTGTGTTAACTACAATTTATATCTACAGAATTAACATTCTTCCCAGGAAATTATCAAGTAACACCTTCAAACATAACAAATCAACAACAAACCAGCCCTGACCCATGAAAAAAACAAGGAAAAAAAAAATCACATTCTTCCTGTCAAAAAATGCTTATTTATGGCTTCTTCAAAAAAATTCTATTCAGATGTTATATTATTTTAATTTCTACAAATAATAATACCAAAAAACTAAAACATTCAACACAAAAGGAAAATTAAGTTAAAAATAAGGCCAGAAAAGCATTAGTGTGGTGATCTAATGTTCTGGCAACGAGACAACATAAGATGGTGAGCAATTATAGGAATTTAACCTTTGACCTCATCATCATATGTACTATTTCCATAATAGAGGCTTAAAGGTTCTATCAACATTTACTTCAAACTTCTTAAAAAACAAGCTCTAAGTTCACCTTCCTAAATAAAGTTGGTTAATTAAACTCAAAAAAAAATGTTTTTTAATTAGAATGTTTAAAGATAAAAAGTAATTGGTTCTTACCTCTGGTCCTGATGCATGTGACAAATCTTCTTACTGGCATACTTTCTTCCTAAGCAGCTACAAAGACTAGGTCAGCAGCCATTTTGAGACAGCTGCACTGTCTCAGTTGCACTAAAGTGTAATTAAGATGGCTGCAATGTGCACTCAAGAACTCACACAGTGAAAACTCAGCTATGTATCAAATAAAGCCCCTCCCACTTTGTCAGCCTGCAGGAAACAGGCCACAGCTAATGCATATACTGCAATAAACAGTGCAGCTACTCAGGGCATAGAAAAAGAAAAGACGAGGCAGCAAGCCAGTTTGTAACATAATGCCTGTGAATCCTGACTTCCAATACAGAATTTGGGCATGTCCAGGTCCCAGACAACATGAAATCCATGCCACATATTAGCAGTTACAGAGATAGAGCCAAATCACACAGAGCAAACATTAGGGAATTTGCTTGAAAGAAAGCCTCCATTTCAGTCCAGAAAAAAAAGTCAAAGTCAAACCCCGCTCAAGGCCTTTTCCCCCACCTTTTATAGCACTTTTATCATGAAAAGACTGTCAATTTTGTAAATTCTGGAAAATTAAATTTTGCAAATCCTGATAGTCATTTGATCAAGTTAATTCAACTGCAGAAGGTTATTAAAGATTTTCCCCACAATTTAAGACCCAAAGTACTTAAATCTAGCAGAATGGTTAAAGCTTGCATTCAAATTTTTGAGATCTTGACAATTGTTTACAATAACTGCTGAGGAGGGACTAGAATCATTAGAACTAAGATGGTAACAAAGCTTATTTTGAGTAACTTTACCAAATTGACAAAAACAATTTTACCTCTTCCAGTAGTCCAGATGGTCACAAAGACATCCCAGGTGAATATTTGGTCCCAGGGCAAATGACATTTCACACCCTGCCACAGACCTCTCAACATTTTGTTAACAGTGTATAAAGCAAATGGAAATAAGGAATGTGGACACACCCCTGGTATAAAAAATAGGGAGCACAAAAAGGTAAAATTCAGTCTGAAAGTAACTATATTGTCAAATTTGTCTTAGCTGTACCACAGCCATCAAGAAAAACGGAAGACAAAAGCACACAAAAAACCTGTTTGCTTGATTTGTTCAAGTTAGCTAGAGAATCTACCTTCTCTTCTCTCTTACATGACCTGCCTTCCTAAAATTTAGCTGCCCTGTGCTCTCTTGTTTCTATCCCTGGGTGTATAGGTATTTATTAAAACTGTTTAAGGGTATACGGAATTGGTGGAGGCATAACTAAAAGGAGGCTGGCCCCGTCAGTTGATAACTGTTCAAGCTCAGCGATGGGCACATGGGATTTATTAATTCATTCTATTTCTGTATTTGAAATTTTTCATAATAAAAGTTAAAAAAAAAGCTACTCAGCTTTCAAAGGCCTTTATTTCTTCTCCATGAGGCAAACTGGGTAATGTATGTAAAAACTCCTTTTAATTACTATTTTCAGGGAAAAAAAAAAAAATTATGCTTGATCTAACCCCCACTAATTCTTCAGAAATAGTATTGTGATTCTCTGAGGGTGGCTCAATCAAAAGTCTATTCATTAAGAAGAAAACGTTGGTAAACTGAGAAGGAATGGGAACAAGGAAGACATTAAGCAACAGAATCGGAGTAAGACTAAAGGGAAGGGGACTAGAGGAGGGTGGGGGACACACAAATAGCCAAGAAATTTAGAGCTGCCGGATGAACAATTTCTGACATTCGAGAAGCAGATTACACAAAGATTTAAATTATGTAACACACCCTCACGCATACAAGGCTTCCCTCCGTCCCACAACCCAAAACCCTCTTAAGCCTCCCTTGTCTTACCAAATACCTTTCTGTTGTAAATCCAGGCTACTTTCTCAGTCTTAAGCTTTCCTGGACAAGCTGTTGGCTACTAACAGTAGATATAAGAGCTATTTTTCAGCTAATTTAGATTTCAAAATAAGAGACATAGTCTTAGTTCCATCAGTATACCAATTCTCCTCCAGCCACTATAATCATCTTACTACCATTTGCTCATTTTTCCCTATTATAAGTCAAATCAATAAATGTATTGATTGTCTACTTCATGCAATGGACCTTGGGGAAAAGGAGAAGGGAGGTAGATTGGTATGGATCAAGTCTTCAGATAGGTTTTATATAATTATATAAACTAATTTTCACACTGACCCTAGATGTAGCTTCTACTTCCAATTCAAGACTGAGAAAACAGGTTCAGGGATTAAAATGACTTCGCAAAAGTTAGAGCTGAAATACAATCCCATGACACACTCAGTCCCAGCCCATAGAGCTTCATCTCCATTGGCTCTGTTTCTGTGCCTGATAGAAGGAGCTTGGAAAAGTAAAATGATCAGTTATTCAAACAGATAGTGTCACTACCAACACCTTTGTTTAAGCTTTATTTTTTATTTTTTTTGTGTGTGTGTGCTTTAGATGACGGTTTACAAAGCAAATAAGTTTCTCATTAAATACTTAGTATACGTTTTGTGACATTGGTTGCCAACCCCACTATATGTCAACACTCTCCCCTTCTCAACCTTGGTCTCCCCCTTACCAGCTGCCCTGTCCCCTCCTGCCTTCTCGTCCTTGCCCCTGGGGTGGAGTGCCCATTTAGTTATGTTTTGTTTTATGGGCCTGTCTAACCTTTGGCTGAAGGGTGGACCTCAGGAGTGACTTCAGTGCTGAGTTAAAAGAGTTTCTGAGGGTGTTTAAGCTTTAAAGGCCTTAAATCTAGATGTGCCTTTGTTCATGCTTTACCCTCTATCCCAAGGATCCTATCCTACACTTCACCCAGTAAATCCTATTCACGCTTCAACTTAAATCACCCTATCACTGACAATGGAAACCCTGGTGGTGCAGTGGGTAAGGGCTACAGCTAACCAAAAGGTTGGCGGTTCAAATCCACCAGGCGCTTCTTGGAAACTCTATGGGGCAGTTCTACTCTGTCCTATAGGGTCGCTATGAGTCGGAATCGACTTGACGGCAACGGGTTTATCACTGACAATACTTTCCTTACTCTTTCTTCTTACTATGCCCCCAAATCAGCTGTGATTCCTCTCAAGATCTTTTATGCATACCATCATTACACTTAAACCCTGTAAAAAAAAAAAAAAAAAAGGCATGTCTTCTCATCTTCCATTCACTTAAATACTGTGAAACACAGATTTGCTCAATAGATGGTGAGTTGAAATGAATTCCCAGTGCTTTCATTTCTATTACAAAAATCTCACAAAGACCTACATCTTTAAAAACATTCATATTTAGGATTTCAACACTTACTTTCTAGAAAGAATAATAAGTTGACTACAGGGTTCCCCGCAAAAATTAAAAACTTCCGCACTCCAGAATCCAAGATAGGGAAATACCTTTTGTGGAGCACTTTTCAGTTTTTAGAGTATTTTGAAAGGTACAACACAAGCCCTTGGCTGCTAACCAAAAGGTTGGCGGTTCAAACCCAGCCAGTGGCTCTGCGGGAGAAAGATCTCCTTATCTGCTCCCCTAAAGATCACAGCCTAGAAAACTCTATGAGGTAGTTCTACTCTGTCACATGGAGTCGCTATGAATTAGAATAGACTTGACACCAAATAACATATAGGAGCTAAAGAGCTACTATGTGCTTAGGATAGCTGAGCTCTGAATAATCTATAGAAATTTTTAGAAGGTAAGGAATCTACTTTGAAATGTTAGAATTCTTAAGAGAGTAGAATATAACTTGATTGCATAATGTCATAGATTATATTACAGAAATTTATTTTAGATAGGATCATTTGTAACGAGCCTAAGCATCACTTGCTTGCAAAAAGCATACATATTTGGAAGCCATTCCTAATGTTAGGTAATATTTCCCATGATTACCCAATATTTTATCTTTGTAATTAAAAACTAGCACTTCTCACTTAGCTTTATCAAATTTCACTCTTACAATGAACATGTAAAATAAACAGTACAAGTGCTATAATCTCACATTTTCATGACTAGAGAATGTAACCATTTTCCAGCAGTCACATAAGTAGTAATGACAAAAGCTATGAAATTAAGTCTGGTCAACTACTACATTTTTAATAGATCACACTATTAGAGAACTCTGCATATACAAATCATTGAAAATTCCACAGAACCTAAATAAACGGTTTCAATACATTCATTTAGTTAAAAAAAAAACTTCAATTACACAAGTTATCACTATCAGCATTACATATATTAAAAGGGAAAAGGGATGTTAGACGAATATCAAGATGGTGAACTAAAAATACCTAACTTCACTGCCTCCTTAAATCCCACAAAAATTACAGTAAAGGGATTTTCTAAGGCACAAATCCTCAAGAACCGAGAAGCTATAAATATTTTGGAAGCTGGAAAATAAGCAAGACCAGTGGTGCCTAACTTAACAGTCTGCAAAACCCCAAACTCCAAGCTGCAGTGGGAACAAATTAAGAATGATCCTGATTTACATAGCAGAATCCTCAAAAGACATAGGAACTAGTACGAACCTTTGGAAATGAGAGTGAAAGTGGCATAGAGTAGGATGATGTGGGTGTAAAAGGGAATAGTGAAAACTGAGAGGCAGCAAGATACATTTGATGCCCTCTGCAAACACATTCCACTGAATACCTGCTCTCTCGAACCCTAGCAAAGGTCTGAAAATAACAGATTTTAAATTAAATAACTATTAATAAATAGTTAAAAATGTGAGTATCATACCAAAAAAAGAGAGACTGAGTGCTGACTGCAGAGACTCTAGTCCTCTTCCTCCATTAATCTCTGAGAATGCTGGCAATCACACTCTCATTCCCCATGTATGAAAAAGGAAGATTTCTCTGTGGGTATGTGACTAGCCCAAAAAGTAAGACCTTAAGGTCTTGCTGGAGTTCAGCAAAAATGATCTGCCCAGACCAGCTTATTGAGAAGTTCAAAACTGACAAATTCAGATATTCCAATCATCGTATCAATCTCCCACATCACATTATGCAGTCAACCAGGAAAAGGAAGGCAACTGGGTGAAGTCTCTAACATGGAAGACAAAGACCAAAATTAAAAAAAAAAAAAGACTATGCAAAAAGAAAACTTAAAAAAAATCATTAATATCTACAGATACTTTAAAAAAAATATTGCATTCCTGATTAAGAACAGGATACTGTAGGTAAGGAATATTCAAAGTAAAACAGAAATTAAGAACATAATAGAAAAAATAAAAAACTCAACAGAAAGACTAGGTAATGAAGTTAACAAATCTTCTTGAACATAAAGCAAAAAGACAAAGTTGTAAAAAATAGAGAAAGGTATATAAGGAAATTAGGGTAGCCATCCAAAAAATTCTAATTGGAATGACAGAATGGCAGAAAAATGAAAGGCATCACCAATGAAATAGTTTAAGAAAACTTTCCAGAAGTGAAGGACAAAAGTTGCCAGACTAAAAGAGCCGAACGAATGCCTAGTAAACAGTGATAGACTCAAACCAAAGCAAGTTACAGTGAAATTTCAGTTTCTACAAGCTTCCACCAAGGAGAAATCAGAAATCGGAATGGCTTCAGATCTCTCAAAAGTAGTAACAGAAGCAAGAAAATAATGGAGCAGTGCCTTTAAAATTCTAAAGGAAAATTATTTCCACCTACAGTTCTATACCCAGCCAAACTATCGGTCAAGCATTAAAAATACAGAATGGCATTTTTCAAACACACATGGTCTCCAAAAATATATCTTCTACCTGCCCTTTATCAAAAAGCTAGTAAAGGATGTGCTCTGCCCTCTCACGACAGAGTAAGACAATAAAGAGGTAACATGTAGAAAACAAGGGTCCTACACTCCTACGTAGGAGAAGGGTGAAGGAAATCCCCAGGTCAGTGAATAAAATTCCAGGGATGACAGTTGTACACCAGATGTAGAGAGCAACTAGGTCAAACTGGAGCAATGAGACTCAAGAAACAGACATGAGTCAAGATCCTTGCTGCTTCTGTACCTGAGAACAAAATATATAGGTCAGCAATTAAATTTTCTGAAATAAACATCCAAAGATTCTTAGTAAAGACTATACCAAATATTCTTAATTATTACTAATACATGAAAGAGTCTCCTGGGTACAAATATACTCAAATAAAGCTGACACCTTTCTCATGAATCAATACCTATCATAACTGCTTCAAAAAAATGGGTAAGGACTTCCATGATTTTGTTAGTCTAGCACTGACAACTTTGTGTAAGTAGGTTACTTAACCCAAGATCAACAAAACAAGAATTAAACCAAAACCCAACCAGTTGCCATACATGGCAATCCCATGTATGTCAGAGTAGAACTGTATTCCACAGGATTTTCAACGGCTAATTTTTCAGAGTTTTTTTTTTTTTTTTTTTTTTAATTTTTCAGAGTTAGATCACCAGGACTTTCTTCTGAGCTGCCTCTGGGTAGACTCAAACCACCAACTTTTTGGTTAACAATGAGGACATTAAAAATGTGCACTACTTTAGGGCAAAATAACCTGATTTAAATGTGGTTAATATTTTATACTTAATAGTTATATGAGAAAAAGGTACCTTCTTTTTAATCTCTAATCCTCAATTTAAGATGTATTTTGTACAAATAGTAACTTCAATAATATCTTGATTCAATACCCTCAGAATTCAGGCAAAAAAAAAAAACCTATAAAAAATCTTAATATAGGTTATAAGCTAAGAAACCATTGGACAATTTTTTTTAATGATTCCGCATAAAAATACTGAATATATTAATTGCCCTTGTCTTCTAGAAATTACTTAGAACAATAATAAACAATAATTAAGTTTTGTAGAAAGTACCATAACTGAGTCTCCTTATGAACCAGTTTAATAAGAATCTGTTCTCCTTCCTAGCAGGACAAAATTGGGTAAATCAAATTTATAACCATGACCACACCAGAAACGTGACATTTAAATACAAATCTCTTTTAATTTGGTATGACAGGGAACAAAAACTGCACTTCAAATGTAGAAATGATGCCTACAAGTCTTCACAGGAAATCACTTTGGTATTTCTTCTACAGCTTACGGAATCCTAGCTTTAAATGGAGTAAAGAATATCACTTCCTGACAGACCAGGTACATTGACAAATGTGGGAAGGATAGATAGGTATTACAACTGAAAACTCATTAAGATAAACGGGATGGCACTTGGTTCCTGATTTCACAGACAAGCTGATAAATAAGTAAATTAGAACACTTTACAAAACATCCAAGACAGGAGTTAACTCTCAAACCTCGTATCAAGTACAGTTTTGTAAGCTGGACAATAGGCAGGTCTTTCTGTATTAATCAACACCTACTTAGATCTATGTAAATAAAATGGTCTAATAAAATATACATAACTGAAAAATCACCAAATCTATATGGTCAAATTTGCGCCTAAAGGGGCAAGAATTTGGCCACACGAAGGGTTACGGGGAAGGAAAAAAAAAAAAAAACACCCTGACACTTTGCTTTACTTCCATTTTGAAAGAACATGTCTAACAAATGCCTTAATTGGAGGGCAAGAGGGAAAAGCACTTTGCATCCTGAGATTAAAAAAAAAGAGAGAGAGATAGTCCTATCTGGATTAAATGAATTCATCCCTGATATTGGCAACAATAACTGAAGAAACGTGACAAATCTTGTGGGTATGATAATTAAGAGAAAATGGCTACTTTTTCATCATGAAGAGGTTTAATGTAAATTTAGTGACCTTAGTAATCTTGTGAGGTATTTTTTTCTTAAATATGTTTGCTTTTGTTTTTGCTTTTAATTTAAAGAGTCAGTTCTAAAGCCTAGACTTCCTCACAAGCCTTCTTTGCATGTAAACTACTTTTCTAAAAGTGGTTTTCCTTAATAGCCAGTGGTATTATCAAACATACTTTTCCAAATTACTTTTTAAGTGCATTTAAATTCTAGCTCCAGAAATTAAGAATGTTATCATCTGCTATAAATCTCCCTGTACTGCAGGGCTTCCCATACATTCCATCGCCATCGGACAGTCAACTGTCCCATAGGGTTTCCAAGGCTGTAATCTTTCCGGAAGCAGATTGCCACCTTTTTCCTGTGGAGCAGCTGGTGAGTTCAAACCGCCGACCTTTCAGTTAGCAGTCGAGCACTTAACCACTGTGCCACCAGTGCTCCTTCCCTGCACATTTGCTGTTGTTGTTGGGTGCCGTCGAGTCATTTCTGACTCACAGCAACCTTATGTACAACGGAAGGCATCACTGCCCAATCCTGTGCCATCCTCACAATCTTTGCTATGTTTGAGCCCACTGTTGCAACCACTATGGCAATCCATGTCGTTAAGGGCCCTCCTCTACTTTACCAAGCATCATGTCCTTCTCCAGAGACTGGAGAACTCGTCCAAAGCACCTGAGACGAAGTCTCACCATTCTTGCTTCTAAGAAGCATCCTGGGTGTACCTCTTCCAAGACAGACTCACTCGTTTTTCTAACAGTCCGTGGCATATTCAATATTTTTCACCAATATCATAATTCGAAGGCATCAATTCTTCTTTGGTCTTCCTTATTCATTGTTCAGTTTTCATATGGATTGTCCTGCACAAAGTTACCTCTTAGTAAATATTCATAGCCAATTGATTGATTTGTCACTTGACTGAAGCCAGTAAAGAGAACCATGTCAGGTAGGAATGCTAAATATTTTGGACATCTAATCTTATATAATCCTAACAACCCTATGAGGTAGGTGGATTCCCCATTCTACAAATAAAGAATACCGGTGGAAGACATTAATTGCCCGGGTTCCAATACAAAACTATTGTTCTTCCTACTTCGTTATATTACTCATTGGTTTTAGGAAAATTTTTTGCCTTTTCTCTCACTCTTTCTTCCTTTATTTTTATCTTTCAACTTATGAATCAATTAAAATAACTTTGGTGGGGGAAAGAGAGAATTACACAAACATTAAACACAAAATAATTATTCTATCTTTTCCTCAAACCCTTATTAATGTGCATTCCCTGTTTGTCAGAGTTGTATTATAGGAAATTCTTATTAATAGGTAAGCAATGATAATATTTCATTATTAATTTTCTCTATAAATGAGATTAAAGATTCTTCTCTAAAAGTTGATTTGCTATTTATAATTCTTCATATGTAATATGCCTGTCAAATCTTTTGACCATTTATTCAGGGAGTGCTTGCCACTTAATTAAATTACATGTTTGGCCAGTAAAAAAAAAAAGTTTTGACATCTATCTTACTCTCTTTTTTTGTACTTCCACCTAGATATTTTTCTGGTATCCTTCCAATAAGCAATTATTTATTGAATATTAAAGTAGGCACTATGCTTTTAATAATGATCTTATCAAACCTAATTAGAAGAGATTTGTTTTTAAAAGGTGGCATTTGTCAGATACATCAGTAAGATGCAATTCCTAATCCTAGGAAACTTATGAAGCACTATACAAATAACTATAAACACAAAAATGAAAAGGAATAAATGCCTTTTAAAAAGATACGAAGTATAAGACAGAAATTAGAAAACCTCCAGTTAAGAATCACAATGGTTAAGAACTTGGTTGTTAATGAAAGGTCTGCAGTTCAAATCCACCAGCCACTCTTTGGAAACCCTGTGGGGGGCAGTTCTACTCTGTCCTAGACTCAATGGCATCGGGTTTGGTTTTTGTTTTTTTCTAGGCATATTACATATGCAATATGGTTACAATGACACTTATTTACAAGAATCAAAACTCTGTATCAGGAAGCTATTTACAGTTCTCCTAACATGCTATCTTCTTTCCCACTTCTGAATTTTTTTTTTTTTAATGCTTTAGTTATCACACGCTCTTGTGCCTTTTCCGTGTAGCTTTTTTTTTTTTTAATAATTTATTTTTTACTGTTATTGAGAATATACACTGCAAAACATACACCAATTCGACAATTTCTACACGGATAACTCAGTGACATTGATTACATTCTTCAAGTTGTGAAACAATTCTCACCCCATTTTCTGAATTGTTCTTCACCCATTAACATAAACTCACTGCCCCCTAAGGTTCCTATCTAATCTTTCAAGTTAACTGTTGTCAATTCGATGCCATATAGACAGATCTTAAAAGAGCGTAATGCTCAAGGCGTACATTCTTTATTAGTTAAGCTAAACTATTGTTTGGTTTTAAGAACATTTTTGGTTTAAGGTTTTAAGATTATCTCAGAGCAATAGTTTCAAGGGTTCATCCAGCCTCAGCCTCCATGGCTCCAGAAAGACTGGATTCCATGATAATTTGAAATTCTGTTATGCATTTTCTCCCTTTTGAGCCAAGATTCAGTAATGGTGAAAGTTTACAGAGTAAATTAGTTATCTTTTCCATAGTCTGTATATAGTGTTACATGACATTGTTGCATTCCCCTCAATATGTCAGCACTCTCACCATTTGTACCCTGGGTTCCCCGTTTCATTTCGTCCTGAGTTTCTACCCCTTCCTATTATCGCATCTTTGCAGTTGGCCAAATGTTGTTTTTTTGATCTCATATAATGGATTGTTCTAAGGAACACACTCCTCTACGGCGTTATCGTTTATTTTATGGGCCTGTCTATTGTCTGGCTGAAAGATGGTCTCCGAGAATGGCGTCAGTTCAGGTCAGAAGGGTATCTTAAGGCCAGTCTTGGGGGTCCTTCCAGTCTCATGTCAGACCAATAAGTCTGGTCTTTTTTGTGAAATTGATTTTTTTGTTCTACATTTTTCTCCCGCTCTGTTTGGGACCCTCTGTTGTGATCCCAGTCAGAGCGGTCAGTAGTGGTAGCCGGGCACCAGGTAGTTCTGGTCTGAGTCATGTAAGCCTGTGTTTCATGTGGTCCTTTAGTCCTCTGGACTAACTGCTCTCTTGAGTCTTTGATTTTCTTCACTCTCCTTTACTCTGGATGGGAACAGACTAAGAGTTGTATCTTAGATGGCCGCTCACAAGCTTTTAAGACTCCAGATGCTACTCACCAAAGTAGGACACAGAACACTGTCTTTATGAATTATGTTGTGCCAAATGACACAGATGTACCCCAAATATATGTTCTTCGCCTTCAAGCCTAGGAACTCAGTCCTGTGAGTTGTCTGATTATGTCTTAGAGGTTTCCATGACTGTGCCTCTTGTGTGCTCTATTGTTAAGCAGCATCTAAAATTATATACGTAGAAATATCTACAACCAAACCTTTATCTACAGGTGGGTGTACTCCTATACTCTCTCCCACACCTCTTTAGCATACCTACTTATGTACCTGTTCGTAGATTACTGCTTGTTAATACTATTGTTGCAGCATTGTCTATGTTATAGTGATCACCGTAGTTGCCCTTTATTCTCCAGTTCCTCTCAGTATCTTCCTTTGCTTTGGTCACATTGTGTTGACTTCCCCACATTGTATATTGCCTTCCCTTCGCCAGTATTAATACATGTCTTCTACCTACTAGTAATTTTCCCTCCTTCCCCCTCCTAACCCTGGTAACCAACTGTCTTAGTCGTCTAGTACCGCTATAACAGAAATGCCACAAGTAGATGGCTTTAACAAAGAGAATTTTTTTTCTTCAAAATAAGGTAGGCTAAAAGTCCAAATTCAGGGCGTCAGATTCAGGGGAAGGCTTTCTCTCCCTGTGGGCCTTCTCATCAATGTTCCCCTAGGCTAGGAGCTTCTCCGCACAGGGACCCTGGGTCCAAAGGACGTGCTCTGCTCCCAGCACTGCTTTCTTGGTACTGCTTTCTTGGAAGCATGAGGTCCCCTACTCTCTGCTTGCTTCCCTTTCCTTTTATCTCTTCTACAATAAAAGGTGGTGCAGGCCACACCCCAGGGAAACTCCCTTTACAGTGGATCAGGGATGTGACTTTAATAAGGGTGTTACAATTCCACCCTCATCCTCTTTAACAAAAAATTACAATCACAAGATGGAAGACAACTATACAATACTGGGAATCATGGCCCAGCCAAACTGATACACACATTTTTGGGGGAACATAATTCAATCCATCGGAAACCCTGGTGGACTAGTGGTTAAGTGCTACGGCTGCAAACCAAAGGGTCGGCAGTTTGAATCCACCAGGTGCTCCTTGGAAACTCTATGGGGCAGTTCTACTCTGTCCTATAGGGTCACTATGAGTCGGAATCGACTTGACGGCAGTGGGTGGGTGGGTAATTGAATCCATGACACCATCAAAGGATTTTTTTTTCTGTGCATAAACCTTTTTTTTTATACTAGTGGTCTCATACAATATTTGCCCTTTTGTGATTGACTTATTTCATTCAGCATAATGCCCTCCAGTTTCATCCACGTTGTGAGATGTTTTGCAGATTTGTTATTACTCTTTATCCTTGCATAGTATTCCATTGCATGTATGTGCCACAGTTTATCCATTCATCTGTTGATGGGCGCTTAGGTCATTTCCCTCTTTTTTGCTATTGTGAATAATACTGCAATGAATATGGGTGTGCAAATGTCTATTCTTGTAATGGCTTTTACTTCTTTAGGGTACATACCTAGGAGTGGGATTGATGGATCATATGGTATTTCTATTTCTAGCTTTTAAAGGAACTGTCCACCGCTGAAATTTTAAGGATACTATTTATTACCTTTACCAGGAATATCTTATTCATTTCTTAAAAGTTCAACTCCCCTAGGAAGACTTCCATGATCACCTCCTAATATACACAGTCCCAGCTTTCTGTGACTTACAAAAATATTTACTCTCTTACTTGTCACAATCTACATCAAGTATTTATATACACATTTATCAGTTAAGTTTTGCCAATATGTAGAGCAAATTTAAGACTACAAGCTTTTTACTTGTGTGTATTATAAAGCCCTGGAAACACATTTCCGATCCCGAAAAGGTACAGTTTGTACATATAGTTACAACCAAAGAAAAAAGCAGAATCTGGATAAGATAATGCAAACATAAACTTAACTGTGCCGTTACTCAGTTTATCTACAATCCTTCATCCTTTTTAAAATAAACAAGTTAAATTGTAAGATTTAAAAACGTTTCAAAAAACAAAACAAGATCTGTTGCTGTCAAGTCGATTCCAACTCATAGCAACCCTACAGGGCAGAGTAGAACCGTCCCATAGGGTTTCCAAGATAGCAACCCTACAGGACAGAGTAGAACCGTCCCATAGGGTTTCCAAGGCTGTAACTCTTCACAGAAGCAGACTGCCACATCTTTCTCCCACGGCACGCAGCTGGTGGGTTCAAATGGCCCACCTTCTAGTTAGCAGACAAGTGCTTTAACACTGTACCACTAGGGCTAAGTTTTAAAAATTAAATTAAAATTCCAATTTTTGCAAATTTAAACTAATGATTAATGCTTTCAAAGGCAAGCAGGGGAGGGACAAATTCTACCAAATAAAGTAAGCTTTTACAACTGGAACCTCAGCCACAAACTGAGTATAAAGCTCCCAGAATATCATTTCAGAGGAAGATATAGTTATATCTGGACCTGTCTCTTAAAACAAAGAACCAGTTTCAAATACCGAATTATGAATTAATTTGACAGACTACTTCTCCAGCTTCCTTATGTAGTAAAAAATGCTAGTTGTTCACCAATATCCATTTCTCCTCTTTCTTTATAAAACTGTCTAGTTTTGGCTGGGCACCTGGTTGTCCTGCTAGACACGATATTTCCTAGCTTTCCTTTCCTGGCTGAATATGCCCCAATGACTTAAGTCTCACTCATAAAACAAGAGTCAAGGTGATATGTGCCACTTCCAGATCATGCTCTCAAAAGTTTGAGTGTGCACTCCCGTTTCTCCCTTGTGCCTGGCTGGTTAAACTGGAGTACTCATGTTCAACCTAGAGATGGAAGTGATACGTGAAGGTAAAGCCAGTTATAAACCCTCAACCATCTTCCTCTGTATTGTTAGTGAGAAACATTTAGCCTCTTAATAAACAACAGTAATAGAGTCTCTGTTACAGCATTTTAATCTTTAACTAATCCAATTGGCTCCTGAAAACATTTACCACTCGGAAGGAAATAAAGAAGAAAAAATTTCAGTGGTAATCCCCTCTTTTCTCTTCCATGGTTTTCCACTTCCTCCTTTCCTTAAAACAGTCTATCTACTGGGGCCGTGGTGATATAGTAGTTAACAGCTCAGTTGCTAACCAAAAGGTCGGCAGTTCGAGTCAACCAGCTGCTCCTTGGAAACCTTATGGGGCAGTCTTACTCTGCACTACAGGGTCGCTATGCGTCGGAATCGACCCCACGGCAACAGGTTTGGTGTTTTTTTTTTTTGGTACTACGGGTAACAGGGCAGACACACTTCCAAGGTTCCAAAGCCTTAGAAGCATATGAATGAGTACAGGCAGTGATATCAAACCCTTTCCTCCTGGTCCTCAAAACCTGTAGCTCCCCTTCTTGTATTCGAGGTTCACCTTTCTACAAAATTGAAGGCACTATTTTTGAGAATCACTGACCCGCGAACGGATCCTTTAATGGCTTTGACATCTCTGGGGATCACTATTCTAATAAAGAGTTGGGTGATGGACACCATTTTAGGTACCTAGCAGGGCAATGACTCTCCAAAGTAGCTCAGGACTACAACAAAGAAAGGGAGGAGGGATTATATAGTAAAGTGTTATCACAGACTACCTCACATCTCCACAATACAATGGGTGCTCTATCCCAAACTAAAAGGTATATATCTAATTATTCTCTAATATTATATACAAGATAACACAAAACATATTCCGGGTAATAAAAAAGTTGCAGACACAAGTGAATATCTCTGATGGCAAAGGTATCAGCTCATTTTCATTTCCAAGACTTTCACCTTCACCTAGATCCAATTATAAGACATATTCTTCTCTCTCAGGAAGGCACTATCAACTGTATTCTTAGGCCTCCCACATATTCTGGAAGATGACCAAGGAGATGCCTGAGTCATTCTCTTAAAGACTCAAAATTTCAAATGATCAAAATTCGAAACCAAAAACATTCACACCATATAAATAAGCAGTAGTGCCATGGTCGTCCTTTCATTTTTCTGGACTGAAAAAAATTAAAATGCTCCACAGCACTCACACTCTCGGTCTCCAATATGAAATTATTCCCACCATGCAACTTCAAACATGTATAACCGAAGTTTATACTTTTGTTTTGAACAAAGGAAAAATGCCAGCAGAAACCTGATTTACTCTACAGACTGCAGGACAACCTGAGAAAAAACATTGCAAAGTAATTTTTAAACAGTTTTGGGCTCTATAAAGCAAACTAACAAGGTCAAATGGGTAAGAATTTTAAGAAAAACTCCATTAATGAATAGGTAATTTCTAAGCACTCTAGGGAACTAACAAGGACTGTGGCTGTCCAGGGTTACTTAATGATATTTTTATAACATAATGTTTAAATGTTAAAATGTCACATAATTTTGTTTGTTTGTTTGTCCCCTCATATGCCCCAGAAGTGTTAGGAACTCAAAGGCAGAAACCTTAACCTCAAACTTCTTTTCCATGTGACTCCCTTGAAAAACTAAGTATGCCACAAGTATGAATTTTCCATAAACCTCAACACTTAAAAAAGCAAAACAGCAGAAATCCTTCTAAACTAGATTATACATTTCTTTCCGGTCTTGACTAGGTTAAACATAATTGAATATTCTCAACGGCTCAGTATCATTAATGATACTATCAGTCATCATAAGGAGCAAACTAGAAATACAGATTAAGCTCTGGGAATACAGATTCCCAAACTAAGTTATCTTCAAAGTCTTGCTTTTAATGCTTGAAATCTGATCTTCTTCACTATCACGATCATTTCTTGCCGCTTTCCATATGTAGTTCTCTAGTAGCATTTATTTCCATAATTTGCTACTACTTATCTGTTTCTTTTTTTTTTTATCTGTTACGGTTTGAAAAGCCAAGTCTCATAATTCATTAGAACTAGGAAAAGTTCTCAACTAAGGACAAAGGTCTAACAAAAAAGGTAAAATATCCAATTTTTTTAAAGCAGATTTCCTTGAAAAAGACCCAAATGCAGAAACTTCATTTAAATAAACTAGAATGCTTAAGGAAAGTCAATATTTTAACATTTGATTTCTATCTTTATTTTTGTTCTATCTTCTTTTCATGCCTCCACCAATTTTCAAGCTTAGTTTCATAAACACAATATTTTGACAGTATTCTGATTTTCTTTCCTGGACCCATTTTGAAAAAGATAGAAAGCAGAATTACAACTGAAATATATCACTATAAATCAAGACATATTTTTCACCTCAATCAGCACAAAGAATAGATTTAATGGAGAGTATGATTATATACTAATAACTAGGAAAACAACCTCTGGGAGAAGAACATAATAGATCTTTATATTTTTATAAGATTAGGCTCCATCCAGGCCTGAAAGAATTACTTTTCAAAATCCCTCCATTAAAAAAAAAATTATATTAAAAAAAGAAAGATTTGGGTTTTAAGTACATTATTTGAAAACCTATTTCCCCCACTTCTAACATCATACTTGCATTGGCTTCATATCACCATGTCCTAAAACAGATCAAAAATAGAAATGTAGTCCCATATCCTCTTCCAGTTAACCCCTACTAACATTTTATGAGTAGAAGAAAACTTGTAAAATGACATCTTAACGAAAGTCACAGGTATCTCAAATTTTCCCAGAGTTCCTAAAACGAGTACACCTTGTGTGATCTGTAAGAAGTGTGTTGTATCCACGAATAAAGGAAAACAAACAGTATAAAAATGTATTTTCACACCCAATTTAGGTTTAATGCAATTCTAAAAACAAAATCTCAACTTAACTGGTCTTTAAAAGATTTATTCAAATGAATCTAGAGTTCATCTACAAAAACCAACAGACAAGGCTAGCTAAGAAAATTGTGAAAAGGGATTGTGAGTGCATACTGTACCTCCATACATTTATATAAATGTTGAGCAGGTTTCAGATATGCTTACAGCCTAAGCCAGACTAGGAAGTAAGGCCTGGTGATCGACTTATGAAAACTGGCCAGTGAAAACCCTATGGATCACAATGGTCCAATCTGCAAGCAAACATAGAGATGGCACACAACCAGCCAGCATTTCACTGTTTTGCATGGGGACCCCATGAGTTAGGAACAACCCAATGGCAGCTAATAACAACAACACAGGGCTACAAAGCGACAGTAACAATGTCATACTCCTACAACCAGCCCAGATATGCTGGTTGCTAACTTTTTTTCAGGCTTTATATTATATATTTCCTCAAGAAGCTGAGGAAAGCTATACTCTTTCCCAGAAAAATGTACATACGCACACTCACAAAATTGCATACAATTTCAAGGAATCCATGGAACTCGTTAAATCCATTTAGAGAGGCCCAAGAAGTCAAGAGAACCCTGGTTAAAAGTATCCCTGGTTAATGAAACTCAATTGATAGCTCAAACAAAACACGGTAGTACCTAAGAGCTTATCATCATCAAAAGAAGCAACTCTAAGCAATAAGAAAAGAGATCACCAACATGAAATTCTGAGAAAACTAGATATTTGGAAAAAATGGAAACCAGCAGCCCACTTTAACATAATAGGTCAAAATAAACTCCATAATGATTAAAAAGGAAACCCTGGTGCCGTAGTGGTTAAGTGCTATGGCTGCTAATCAAAGGGTCAGCAGTTCGAATCTGCCAGGTGCTCCTTGGAAACTCTAAAGGGAAGTTCTACTCTGTCCTATAGGGTCACTATGAGCCGGAATTGACTCAAAGGCACTGGGTTTTTAATGATTAAAAAGTTAAGTAGCTTTTTCAATAACATGAAAAAATACATCATACGGATGAATATTTAGTTTATCTCACATGAGTAATATCTAGGCAGAGAAACACTGGTGGTACATTGACTACATAAAAATATAAAACTTCTAAATATATAAAACGATAAATAATTATAAAAGATAATTGACAAGCTAAAAAAAATGCTGCAACAAATATGAAAGGCAAAGCACTAATATCCAAAATTATAAACTCACAAGAAAAACATTAACACACACCATTGAAAAATAGGCAAAAAAACTCAAACTGCTAATTCAGCTAAAATGAGAAAACACACATATAAAACATTAAAAAGTTCAACTTTACAAGTTATGAAACAAAAATAAGATACTGTTTTGTACCCACCAAATTTATGGCAGTAGAGGACATGCTTTAAAAAAAAATTTTTTTTATCAATTTGGCAAATTAAAAGCCCTTTGAAGCAATAATGTCAAAGAAGTATTCTGAGATGCAGATCATGACTCATGTACAAAGATGTTCACTGTAGCATTACTTATGATAAATAGGCAAACAAAATAAGGCCTGGTATGTCACAGCACATTTTTAATAGATATAACGATACTGCACAGCCATTTAAAAATACATTTGAAGAATATTTCATAATTTGGGAAATTTTCACAATATTATGTAACCAATAAAAAATATTTTCAAGGAATAATGAAATGGGAAAATATTCACAGTATTAAAAGCAGGAATAAAATTGTGATCCCAATGAAAAAATAACTGATAAGTAAATCAATAAAGTGATCAACCAATAAAAGTGAGGTCACAAAAATCACCAAAACATTTAGAGTGCTTATTTCTGAATGTTGCTATTTTCAACATTCGCTAAATGTGCTATAATGAATAAGTAAAAAAAATATAGTATTTATCAAAAGTACAAACCATGTTTTAAAGACAAAAGACAACTCTAATGGTTTATGGCTTCATCATTCAAACTAAATTTTACGATGACTAAAATGTATAACTAGAAAGTTTTTAAATAACCCCAGTCACTTTAATATTAATTCCTGGGTAGCCTAGTTTGAGTATTTATATATGCTGCATACGTGTCAAAAATTTTTGGCATTATAACTACCAAACCAAAATTTCAAAATATGGTTGTGACAGAATACTGATGAACAAAAGTTCAGACAATTCATTAATCTTAGTTTTAAGTTTACAAAGCTGTATTTGCGTTTTTGAAAAACATGACAGCGAAACTGTTCTACCAAAAATATTTAATTGTATACTAATGTTTTTCAGTATTTCAAGTAACTCTTTCACCTTCAACATTAACCCAATAGACAATCGTTTGCATATTCAAACTTTACAAAAGCTGAGAAATATTCCATTTTCTGGAAGTGCAAAGTGTATAGATCAAAGTTTTTTTTTCTTAACATAAATCTGTGTGTATACACATATACATACGTATTAAAAAAAAAAAAAACCTAGTTTCAACTTTAAAATACCTGAAATTACTGTATGGGAAGGAGGAGGGTGCTGAGTAACCACTCAGAAGCATAAAAGGGGCAAGATTACACAATAATATATCTCTGTGCAGAATACGTCAGAGCTCTAGGAATTACATCAATGACAAATTAAGATTCAGCTGAAAAAAAAGAATCTCTTATCACTTTCTGTCTCATGTGTGACATCACTTAAAAATCCACCAATCAAAAGTATTCAATTACATCTAGTTCATAGCTACTAAGGATATTTGTTTTAGGCAATGAAAACGTCCCTAAACTAATCAAGGTTATAAAGCATTGCCACTTCTTCATTTAACAGTAGACCAATTTAAACTTGAGGTTATATAACCAACCAAGAAACCAACTGCTATATATACAAACCACGGACAGAAGTTTGTGAAAATCATTTACAGGTTTTTCGCCTAGTAAGAAATAATTTCAACAATGGAAGAATAATATCAAATCTTACATAACTTCTCTCAGAAGAGTTATATAAGATTTAAACATAGTGACACTACCTTTTTAAGCTAAAACAATCAGTAGCATATTTACAATTATAATCGCCTCTTCTTTAAGAAACTAAAATCAGGAGCACACTTACAATATAAAGATCAAACACTACAACGGTATTTTATACACACAATACATGGGAAAGTGTTCTTAAAAAAGTAAATTTTCTATGGATGGTCCATTTGATTCCTCGCAAAGGCCTGTGTTGCTGGGAATTCTTTGTAAAATTCTTTTTCAGAACAATTTACCAAGTTATATTTTACACATCAACACAAGCAAAACGATAAGAAAACGTATTGATTTTATTTTTAAAAATCAGATTAACAATAATTAACAGAATCACTAACGGATAAGTGATCAAAGCACTGAAAAAATGTAAAATGCAAATGCAAGTATGCTCTGAGCCACACAAACTGATTAAAACTTCATTGACTCACAATCAAAGATTAAAAAGAAAAAAAATCCCACGAAGACTTAGGTTTCTTTTTAAGTACATTGTATGTTATTCCACTGCCCGCCACACACACCCCCTATATTTCCAAAACTAAAACTGTATTTTGCAAACATCCCACACATCCACGATAGCAGAACTGGTAAAAATAGGGTTAAAAATGTATTTGCAAATATGCAGTTTAAATACATGCACTTCCCGCGGGAACACCACTAGGTGCAAGAAACTGATCTCCCTAAAGCTAAAAGCGAAACTATAACCGAGAACCACAAATAACAATCATTTTTACAGAAAATTAACTCCACAGCTTCTCAGAAAATCGGAGAAATATAAGAGATGAGTTTGAGGTCGGAAAGGAGTACAATGTAAGAGAAACGTTTTCCTTGAAAACTCTGAGAATTTGTCAGCAATAACTTGAAACCCCTCAAGAATGATGAAAAATAAATCTAGAACCCAAATGGCGTCCAAGAAGAACATTAGCTCTTGAAATGAATATTGCGCTTGCGCAGCCACCGCCCCGTCAGCTGCACAAGTGCAGCTAGAGCCCGACCCCACAAGATCACGTGCTCCCATGCAGCGCCGGCTCGCAGCTCCGCAACCGCGCAGGCGCATACACGACTCCAGTAGCCGCCATAATGCGGTCTTGACTCTTCAGAAATACAATAGTAATTTAACAGAATGTGGTTATAACAGCCCCTGGGATTCACATATACCTTTCGGGGCGGGAGATGAAGGAAGAGGAACCAAGTTCCTTCCTACAGAGCCGTCCCACGCCGCCGTCCCCAACGTTGCCGCCTCAGTCTCGCGCGCCTCAGTCGCCGCGCTGCCGCCGCCGCTGCCGCCGCCGCTACTGCTGCTGCCGCCGCCGCCGCCGCCGCCGCCTCCGCAGATTCAAAAACAAACCCGCTTCTGCCTTACACGCGCCAAGGCCGTTATGCAAATTAACGTAGGCGGGGCTCAGTGCTCGTAATATTGGCCACGCCTATATGCTATCAACCAATAGGTTCACGAACTGGTCGTTCCCCATGCAAATCTCCTGGCTTTTTATTTGAATGAGCGAAATTGGCCCCGCCTCCTACTGTGGAAAAGAAAAGGAAGTCTGGGGTGGTGGCGCTGCGCGTTTCAGGTTGCAATGTAATTGTGTCTTTGAGTGGATCTTCGCTCGATCTGTGAGTTGCACTTTTTGAGCGCCCTCTATGAGCATTAGGAAAAGAAGGAAGTAGGTAGGTGAGAGTTAAAGAATTTACGTAAAGATTTTCAAAAAAAGGTGAAGTATGCTTGGTGATGTGTTTATCAATTATTTTTTTTTTTAATTAATGAAGTATAATTTGAACTGTAGTATGAAGGAATAGTGAAAACTTTTCTTTCCTTGTTCTTCGACAGAGCAAGCACTTCCAGGCATATCCCCCCATCGAAAGTTGTATTTTCAGTCTTAAATGGGGAATCAACACTCATTGGAGGTCAATGAATGCAAAAAAGAGGGCGCTACCCTATGGGGCAGTTCCACTCTATCCCATAGGGTCGCTATGAGTCGGAATCGACTCGATGGCAATGGGTTAATAGGTTACCCTAGTATTGGGGAGATTGGACTCACATCCAAGTGCTGCGGCTTTACTTGCTTATTTCCTTGGGATAAGCATGTTACTTAGTTTTCTCATCTGTAAAGTGGTGTTAATGCCTGTAATTCAACTCTTTCAAGGGCTAGATGATAGGATAAATGTGTTTTTGCAAACAAGAGCCTTACAAATACAAGTTCCTGCGGGTTTTTTCTTGTTTTAAGTAATTTCTCCCTAACCTATTCGTTCAGGATTTACCTAGCAATTATTGTGCTCCCGAACTATGGCATTTGCTAGAGTTACAATGAGTACCACTGAACACGACACTGTTTCTATCCTCAAAAAAAAATCTGTACTCTAGTGGAGGAGACAGAAAAGTAAAAAGAAACTTTTATACGTGCCAAGACATTAATGCATAGTGGTTAATACTTAGTTTTATAACTTGGGCCTTTTAACTTACTTGAAAAATACAGGGTGGCTTTTAGGAGAATCACCTAATCCACACTTGTGAAATCAGAAAAACCTTTCCAGGATAGATAATCTCTAGCATAAGGCCAAATTTAGTAAATTTCTGCTCTAAAAGCTGGACTTCAACCTGAGGGGAAATGAGGAATCACTTAAAAGGTTTTAGGTCAGGAAATGACACAATTAGATTTGCATTGCTCCATTGCTAAAGTTTGTAAAGTGCTGAGCACAGAACATAGTGCGTTGGTGCTTAATGAAGTATATCTATTGTTGTTAGTTGCCATCAAGTGGATTCCAACCCATGGCCAGCCCATGTATGCAGAGTAAAACTGCTCCATAGGGTTTTCGAAGCTGTGACCTTTCAGAAGCAGATTGCCAGGCCTGTCTTCTGGGGTGCCTCTGGGTGGTTTTGAACTGCCAGCCTTTGAGTTAGTAGTCCAGTGCTTAACCATTTGGGTCACCCAGGGACACCTTAACTTATATAGAGGCACTTGTCTCAGGCTGGGTTCTCATGAAGAGCAAAACTAGTGAAACGTGTATATATAAATATAGAGAGAGAGATTTAATTGAAGGAAATGGCTCACGCAGTTGTGGAGGCTGGCAAGTCCAGAAATCTGTGGGTCGAGCGTCAGGCTGGAGGCTTCTCCTGACTCACGTGATTGCAGAAGCTGACGAACCCAAAATCAGCAGGTAGGTGACAGACTGCTGGCTTATGGGATTAGGGGAGCCAGCAATCCCAAAATCTGTGGGTCAGGCATCAGGCTGCTGGCTCATGTCCCAAGAACTGTAGGCCAGATGATGATCAGTCCAGTGCAGAATCCTGAGGGAGAGTGAGCCTTGCTGGAACATCACTTATATACTGGAGACAGGCCACACCTTCAAGAAAACTCTGCTTTCAACTCATCTACTGCTCATAGCAGATCTCATCATGGAGGCAATTACGTTATATCAGATCTCGTCTTGGAGATGGATTACATTGTATTACCTTATGGAAGAGCAATTAGTCTAATGTCTGCCAAACCACTGAGAATCATGGGCTAGCCAAGTTACACATAACATTAACCATCACACTGCTCAATTATAATTCTTTACTGTAGTTAATTTAGTACTTTCACATTGCTGTCGAGTCGATTCCGACTCATAGCGACCCCATAGGACAGAATAGAACTACCCCATAGAGTTTCCAGGGGGCACCTGGTGGATTCGAACTGCCAACCTTTGGGTTAGCAGCTATAGCACTTAACCACTATACCACCGGGGTTTCCAATTTAGTACTTAGATGCTTAATAAATTATAAAATAGATGTTCAGTAATTGTGAATACTAATATCAATATTAAAAGTTCCACTCTATAGTAATAAGAGAAATGGGAATGGAATAAGAGAGGCCATTAGGTTTCTCCTTTATGTCTTCTATAAGCAAATAAAAAGGAACCATTTTTATAATACTCTCAATTTTTTTTTTTTTAGTGGCAAGGAGGAAATAATTCAGCATTAATTTACTGATTGATCACTTTTCTTAAATGATGATAAAAATAGTCCCTGTTTTGAAAGATTTTTATGAAGATTAAATTCCAGTAAAACACTTTAAATAATGCTGGGTTTATAGTAATAGCTCAATGTTGTTGTTAACTGTGGATACGATGGCCCCCAATTCATGTCCACTCAGTGCACAATGGAACGAAATGTTGCCCAGTCCTACACCATCCCCATGATTGGTTGTGGATTGGACCATTGTAATCCATAGGGTTTTCATGACTGATTTGCAGAAGTAGATCATCAGGCCTTTCTTCCTAGTCTTACTATGGAAGTTCCGCTGAAACCTGTTCAGCATCATAGCAACATAGAAATCTTCACTAACAAATGGGTGTGGCTACATGTGAGGTGCATTGGCTGGAAATTGATCTACCATTGCAGACCCATGGATTTTTGGACTTGCCAGCGACCACAACTGTGTGAATTAGATCTCTCCTAATATCCAAGCCCTTAGGGGACTGTTTTCTCTGTATTTTTTGTTCTGTGACCTAAAAATAAAAGTCAGCTGTCAGAATGATGAGCCCTAGTGGTGCCGTGGTTAAGAGCTACGGCTGCTAACCAAAAGGTCAGCAGTTCAAATCCACCAGCCACTTCTTGGAAACCCCTACGCTTCCATATAGGGTCGCTATGAGTCAGAATCGACAGCAACGTGTTTATCACAATGAGATGAAGGTTTGTGGGTTGAGACACACATAGTTTCAGAGTATGTAAAGATTTCAGCAGCGAGAAGTCTTATGTAAGACAAAAGACTACTAGATCCATCCTCTCGATTAGCACAGTTTCAATAGATTCTTGGATAACAAAGTTACTTGCCAATAATGTGATGCTTCCATTTTCTTGTACATCTAAGTTTGTGGTGCTATAGGTAATTAGAAAGTATTGCATTATTTCCAACATTTGTTTATGGATGCTGGAAAACATTTCGAAATATTAAATAAATTAGTATACCATATGCGTAGATATTTATGTAACATGAAACATGATGCTCAGTCTTTTAAGTTGGCAACAAAATGACACTGACTTCTAAAATTTTGAATAGTTTTATTTTAATGGCAATGCTTTGTAGTATTAAATTGTAAAGACATTGTTCAGTTGTATTTAAATAATTTTGATTTCAGAGTTTGATATTAATTACAATTTTTATTTTGCCTTTTAGATATAATGAGTGATTTAGAAGAAAAACAAGTTTTAAAAGAACAAAGAAGTAAAATAATTTTATTTTTTATGCTTAATTTGCTTTTCTGATAAAAATATGTTCAAGTTTGGTATGTTTTGAAACAATAACATTTTTAACCCTTATATGGCCACTGACACATATATGTTCCTGCTACGTTTTCTGCCCCTGGAGGCTTATTGGCAGGCATTTAAGCCTCTTTAGTGTGTTCTGGCATTGTGGCAAATACTGGTGCAGCTGCCTAAAGAACAAGGAAGTTGGTCTGTGCCACGTTTGAGTGTTGAGAGCCATTTGTATGAGGGGATGCTTCCTGGAGAAGTGATTGTGTGAAACTTCTTTTTTTTTAGCTTCTGTACAGCAAGATAAGGCTTGCAAGTATGTTTACTATCTCCTTTGTGTTACTGAGAAAGTACAATTATCAGCATCTGGAAATTTTTAAATAAATGAGTTATTTTGGGGGTGAAAACAGTTTGTGATTCACTTCCTGGGCCATGGAACCAATATGTCCAGCATGTGTGATGTACTTCATGGAACATGGTACAAATATATACTGCGTGTGTGAAGTGCTTCATGAAACATGGGATAGATACGGGCTGCTTGTATTAGTCACCTCCCTGATGACATATTTTATTAAGTGCTTGCCTTCCTGATACTTTATGGCTCAAGTGTAGCCAGGAAGCATGATGCACTTCCTGGGGTATGGGGCTGATATGTACTGCATTTGTGATGTACTTCATGGAACATGGGACCAATATGGCCCACTTAGAATAGGCACCCCATTTTTTCAAATAATAAAAAACTATCAGCAAACTGATTCAGCATCCATTCCATTAGTGAAAAAACATGGCATCACTGAAAAATTTTTTAAAACATTTTTATTTAATGGAAAATTAGTCACCAATCAAAACGGGAATGAGGAAGAAAAGTAACCCCATCAAATCCTCAGTGCAACAAATCACTTAAAATCCCTGCAACCTCGTATTCTCTATTAAATGAAGAGTCAGTTACTGATCATGAAACGTAATTTGCGCACTAAAAATCACACAGGTAATTATTAGGACAGTGAAACATATTGCCTTTTTTTTTTTTTTTTAATAATCCAGAATGAAAATATTGAAAGAATGTAAGAAACTCTGTATGGATCTAAATACTGTTTTAAGAAATTCTGAAAATCTCAGTGTGACAGTGATTCATATGATGAAATTAAAATTATTTTATAATATTTCCAGAGATAAGAATAACATATGAACCTCATTACAATGCCTGAACATGGCATTTAAAAGATCTCTGTTCAATTTTTAGTCTAAATATGCCTTAAAAATTTTATCTAAAATTCCAAGTGATACTGCAGAGTGAGGTTAATCAAAATTGATAGTGAACAAAAGAGATATTTAGGTACACTACAGTGACCTATAAAGACCTATAGAAAACTAAAATTATGTGAAAATACTGATTTTAGCAACACATTTTGTGATCTTGCTGAAATGAAAAATATATTTATTGGGGTAAGTGTATAATAATTTATGAATTATTTTTATTTTACCACTCATGCAAATAATGCTGAATCATCGATAGAATACATCCACATCTGCAAGATAAATTCAGTCATCTTGTATATTTTGCTACCAGTCAAACAGAATGAAAGTCTTTATTGGTATGTACATGGCTCTACCTTCAGCACAGTTCTTGTCAACATTTTAAACAATGATGTAGGTATAGATTCAGGTAATATGCTGGTCAAATATAAATTAGAAGGATGAAATAAAGTGGATAACTTTAAAAAAAATGTATTACTTTGATATTGTATTCATGGAAATGACAATAAAATGCTATTTTAAAAAACAACAAGAGCAAGGTCTTTGAAATTATAAATATTGCCATTAAAATAAAAATAAAGCATATTTGGAATATAAAGTTGACAACTTCAAGAAAAACGAAGAGTGGAAAATAGAAAAAAAAATTTTAAGATGCAGAATCAATCCAGGAGCTCCAACAATCAAGTAATAGTTCAAAACAGAAAGAAAAGATCCAACAAAAAGGAGGAAATTATCAAGACCCGTAAAAATATTAAACAATGAATAGATCAAGGAAGAAATCAAAAGAGAAATGGGAAAATAATTAGAGTTAAATGAAAAGAAAAACAACATATCAAAACTTATAGGGTGCAGTGAAAGCGGAGCTCAGAGAGAACTTTATAGTGATAAACAACTACATTAAAAAAGAAGAAAGTCTCAAATCAATAACCTGACTTTACAACTCAAGGAACTAGAAAAAGAAGAAACTAAACCCCAAGCTACCAGAAGGAAGGAAATAACAAAGATCAGAACAGAGATAAATGAAATAGAAAATAGAAAAACAATACAGAGATTCAACAAAACCAGAAGTTGTTTTTTTTCCCCAAAGATCAATAAAGTCAACAGACCTTTCATCAAACTGACAAAGACAAAGAGAAAATGCATATATCAAACATTAGAAATGAAAGTGGGGACATTAAAGCAGTCACTACAGAAATAGCAAGGATGATAAGAGAGTACTATAAACAATTGTATGCTAGCATTAGATAACTTAGAGGAAATGGACAAGTTCCTAGAAACACATAAACTTCCTACACGGACTCAAGAAAAAATAGAAGATCTGAATAGACACATAACAATTGAAGTGACTAAATCAGTAGTCAAAAACCTCCCAAAAAAGAAAAAGTTCAGGATGAGATGACTTCACTGGGCACTTCCACCAAACATTTATAGAGGAAGCGACTCCAATTTTTCTTAAACTTTTCCAAAATTAGAAAAGGAGGGAACACTTCATAATTCATTCTATGAGACTAGCATAACCCTGACATCAAAACCAGAAAAAGATACCACAAAAAAATAAAACTACAGACCAATATCCCTTACAAACATAAATGCAAAATTCCTCAACAAAATACTGGGAAACTGAATCCAAAAGCATATTAAAAGGATTATACATCATGACCAAGTGGGCTTTATCCCAGGAATGCAAGGCTGGCTCAATTTAGAAAATCAATCAATACAATACAACATATTAACAGAACAAAGGAAAAGAACCACATAATCAACTCGATACAGAAAAGCCATTTGACAAAATCCAACACCCTTTCATGATGAAGACACTCAACAACCTAAGAATAGAAGGGAAATTCCTCAATATGATAAAGAACATTTATGAAAAGTCCACAGCTAACATCATAGTGAGACTGAGAGCTTTCCCCCTAAGATCAGGAAGAAGACAAAGTTGCCTGATCTCACCAGCTATTCAGCACTGTACTGGAAGTCCTAGCCTGAGCAATTAGGCAAGACAAAAAAAATAAAAGATATCCAAATCAGGAAAGAGGAAGTAAAACCATCTCTTTTCACAGATGACATGATGCTATATACAGAAAACCACAAAGATTCCACAAGAAAGCTATTAGAGCAAATACATGGATTCAGCAAAGTGGCAGGTTGCAAAAGCAAAACACAAATACCAGTCAGATGTCTATATATTAGCAATGAGCATTCTGAAAGAAAATTAAGGAAGCAATTCCATTTCTAATAGCATCTCAAAGAATAAAAGGAATCTAAAAAGAATAAACTTAACCAGTGAAAGACTTGTACACTGAAAACTAGAAAACATTACTAAAAGTAATTAAAGAACACCTAATAAATGGAAGGGCGTTCTGTGTTCATGAATTGGAAGAGTTTATATATATAATATATTATTATATATAAATTATTATAATTTCTATTATATTATATTAATAGATGTATAAAATATACAAATTAATTTGTATTATATGTATATAATGCAAACTCTATGAAAATTCCAAGAGCCTTCTTTGCAGAAATGGAAAAGCGAATCCTCAATTTTATATACAATTGCAAGGGGCCCCGAATAGCCAAAGCAATCTTGAAAAGAACATAGTAGGAGGACACACACTTCCCAACTTCAAAATGTACTCAAAAGCCTACAATAATCAAAACATCCTGGTACTGGTATAACGATAGACACATAGACCAGTGGAATAGAAACAAGAGTTCAGAAATCAACCCATATACCTATGGTCTACTGATTTTCAACAATACAGCTAAGTTCATTCAATGGCAAAAGGGTAGTTTCTTTAGTAAATGATGCTGGGGCAAGTGGATTTCCACATACAAAAGAATAAAGCTGGACCATACACTAAAATCAACTCAGAATGGATCAAGGACCTAAATGCAAAAGCTAAAACCATAAACCTCTTAGAAGAAAACATAGGGGTAATGCTTTGGGACCTATTTTTTAACAATGAATTCTTAGCTATGACACCATAATCACAAGCAGGAAAAGACAAAATGTATAAATTGGACTTCATCAAAATTAAAAATTTTCATACATCAAAGGATTTTATCAACAAAGTGAAGACACAACATACAGATTGGGGGGTGTCAGGAATTGAATTATGTCCCCCCCCCCCCGAAAAAGTGTGTATCAGCTTGGTTAGGCCATGATTCCTAGTACTGTGTGGTTGTCCTCCATTTTGTGATTGTAATTTTATGCTGAGCGGATTAGGGTGGGATTGTAACACCACCCTCACTCAGGTAGCCTCCCTGATCCAAGGTAGAGGGAGTTTCCCTGGTGTGTGGCCTGCACTACATTTTATCTCTCAAGAGATGAAAGGGAAGCAAGCAAGCAGAGAGTTGGGGACCTCGTAACACCAAGACAGCAGGACCAGGAGCAGAGCACATCCTTTGGACATGGGCTCCCTGCGCCTGAGAAGCTCCTCAACCAGGGAAAGACTGAGGACAAGGACCTTCCTCTGGAGCCAATGGAGACAGAAAGCCTTCCCCTGGAGCCAACACCCTGAATTTTGACTTGTAACCTACTAGACTGTGAGAAAATAAATTTCTCTTTGTTAAAGACATCTACTTGTGGTATTTCTGTTATGGCAGCATGAGATGACCAAAATGGGGGAAATTTTGGAAACTATATATCTGATAACAGTTTAATATATTAAGAATGCCTTTTTACTTAGAAAAATAGGGGTAAAAAGGTAACCACAAAGAGGTATAACAACTCCATAACTCAAAATAAAAACCAAGAAAAACATAACGACTCAGCAAACATAAAGTCAAATACTATGAAAATGAGGAACACACAATTTACAAAGAAAAAGTCTCAACACAAAAAAGTAAGTGGAAAAATTAAATTGTCAACAACACACATAAAAAGGCATCAAAACAACAGCACTAAACACATGCTTATCTATAACTACGCTGAATGTAAATGGACTAAATGCACCAATAAAGAGACAGAGAGTCTCTCAGACTGGATAAAGAAACACGATCCGTCTATATGCTGCCTACAAGAGACACACCTTAGACTTAGAGACACAAACAAACTAAAACTCAAAGGATGGAAAAAAAAATATCAAGCAAACAATAAGCAAAAAAGAGCAGGAGTAGCAATATTAATTTCTGACAAAATAGACTTTAAAGTTAAATCCACCACAAAGGATAAAGAAGGACACTACATAACGATAAAAGGGACAATTGACCAGGAAGATATAGCCATATTAAATATTTATGCACCCAGTGACAGGGCTGCAAGATACATAAAACAAGCTTTAACAGAACTGAAAAGTGAGATAGACACCTCCACAATTATAGTAGGAGACTTCAACACACCACTTTCGGAGAAGGACAGGACATCCAGTAAGAAGCTCAATAGAGACACGGAAGACCTAATTGCTACAATCAACCAACTTGACCTCATTGACTTATACAGAACACTCCACCCAACTGCTGCAAAGAATGCCTACAACTTAACAACAAAAAGACAATTCAATCAAGAATGGGCAGAGAATCAATTGGTCTCAACCCATCTGGAGCAAAGGAGAATGAAGAACACCAAAGACACAAGGTAATTATGAGCTCAAGAGACAGAAAGGGCCACATAAACCAGAGACTACATCAGTCTGAGTCCAGAAGAACTAGATGGTGCCTGGCTACAACCGATGATTGCCCTGACAGGGAACACAACCGAGAACCCCTGAGGGAGCAGGAGAGCAGTGGGATGCAGACCCCAAATTCACATAAAAATACCAGGCTTAATGATCTGACTGAGACTAGAAGGACCCCAGAGGTCATGGTCCCCAGATCTTCTGGTAGCCCAAGACAGGGACCGTTCCCAGAGCAAATTCTTCAGACAGGGATTGGACTGGACAATGGAATAGAAAAAGATGCTGGTGAAGAATGAGCTTTTTGGATCAAGTAGACACGTGAGACTATGTTGGCATCTCCTGTCTGGAAGGGAGATGAGAGGGCAGAGAGGGTCAGAAGCTGGCCGAATGGACACGAAAAGAGAGAATGGAGGGAAGGAGTGTGCTGTCTCATTAGGGGGAGAGCAATTAGGTGTATATAGCAAGGTGTATATAAATTTTTGTATGAGAGACTGACTTGAATTGTAAACTTTCACTTAAAGAACAATAAAAAAAAATGGGCAAGGAAATTGTATAGATACTTCATTAAAGAGGATATACAAATGGCCAACAAGCAGATGAAAAGATGCTTGATGTCATTAGTCAATAAAAAACAAACCCATTGCCAGTGAGTTAATTCCTACTCATAGTAACCCCGTAAGGACAGGGTAGAGCTGCCCCGTAGGGTTTTCAAGGCTATAAATCCTTACTTAAGCAGACTGACACATCTTTCTCCCATGGAGCAGCTGGTAGGTTTGAACCTCTAACCTTTCAGTTAGCAGCTGAGCTTTTTAACCACTGAGGCACCAGGACTGCTTCATTAGTCATATCCAAAAAAACCAAACCCATTGCCAGTGAGTCGATTCCGACTCAGTGACCCTGTAAGGACAGAGTCAAACTGCCCCATAGGGTTTACAAGAAGCAGCTGGTGGATTCGAACTGCTGACCTTTTGGTTAGCAGCCGATCTCTTAACCAGTGCATCACCAGGGAGATGCAAATCAAAACCATGATGAGATACCACTCTACCTCCAGCAGAATGGCTATGGTTAAAAAAAAAAAAAAAAGTAACAAGTATTGGCAAGGATGTGAAGAAATTGGAACCCTCATCCATTGCTGGTGGTGCAGCTCCTGTGGAATACAGTGTAGCATTTCCTCAAAAAGTAAACATGGAACTACCATAATACCTAGCAATCCCAGTCCTAGGTATATGCCCCAAACTGTTGTAAGCAGGAATGTGAATGCAGTACACCAGTGTTCATTGCTGTTCACAATAGCCAAAAGATGGAAACAACTTAAATGTCTATCAACAGAAAAATGTATAAAAAAATGTGGTATATACATGCAATGAAATATTACTCTAACATAAAGAAAAATGAAGTCCTGATACATGTGATAGTATGGATGAATCTTGAAAACATTAAGCCAAGTAAAGTAAGTCAGTCACAAAAGGGCAAATACAGGATGACCCCACTTATATAAAATAGGCAGATGTATAAAGACCAAGGTGTATTAGTAGTTAACCTGGGATGGAAGCAAGAGGGAAAGAGGAAGTCTTTGTTTAGAGGGCACTGAGTTTGTGTTATGGAAACCCAGGTGGCATAGTGGTTAAGAGCTATGCCTACTAACCAAAAGGTCAGCAGTTCAAATCCACCAGGCACTCCTTGGAAACTCTATGGGGCAGTTCTACTCTGTCCTATAGGTTCTCTATGAGTCAGAATCGACTTGATGGGTTTGGTTTTGGAGTTTGTGTTAAGGGTGATGGAATAATCTAAAAACATGTAGTGACGATAGTTACACAACATAATGAACATAAGCAATGTCACTGAATTGTATACGTAAAAAATTGAACAGGCAAAAGTTTCATTATATATATTTTTACCACAACAAAACAATTTTTAAAAACGTGTATACAGGAAGACAATTTCCCAGAAATGAAAGATATAAATCTCAAATTCAGTGGGTTCACTAATAGTTCAGTACAAATCATAAGAGAAGACATGCACTGAGGCCTTTTACCTTGAAATTTCAGGATCTTGAGAAGAGAGGAAAGAGCCTAAAAGTTTATGGGGGTAGGGGAGGGAGAATAACAGGTTACGTACACAGGATCAAAAATAAAAATAATATTAAACTTCTCAGTTACAATATTGGAAGCTAGAGGAAAATTTGGAGCTATACCTTTGAAATTCTTAGTGAAAATGCTTCTCAACATTTAATCTTATAGCTAAGCTATCAATCAAATGTGAGGCTAGAATAGAGACATTCTTAGAAACATAAAAGCTCAAAAACTTTACCTTTCATATATGATTTCATGGATCCCTAGGTGGCATAAATGGTTAAGCTCTCAACTACTAGCCAAAAGGTTGGTGATTTGAACCCCCCCAGAAGCCCTCGGAAGACAGGCCTGGTGATCCACTTCTGAAAGGTCACAGCCTTGAAAACCTTATGGAACAGTTCTACTCTGCACACATGGGGTTGCCATGGCTTGGAATTGACTCAATGGCAACTAACAACAACAACATACAATTTCACAGGAATCTTACAGATGCCAGCTACAAAAATAAGGGCATAAACCAAAAAGAAGAAAGTGGGTTCCAGGAAAGAGATCCCAGTGTAACAGACAGGATGAATATAAAGGAAAAGAACAGGTTGGAACAGGACAGGAGTCTTCATGAGGGATATCTCCAGAGAAAAATAATGGAAATACTGGATAATCGAATACATTGAACCATGTGAAAACCTATCTTTAGAGGATGTTTGAGTGTACGTGTTATGGATTGAATTGTGACTCCCCAAAATATGTGTCAGAATACTAGCCCCTATACCAGCAGATACAATCCAATTTGGAAATACTATACAGTTTTTCTTTGTTATGTTCATTAAGCTTTATCAGTGTAGGTTGTGTTTTAAACCAACCACTTTTGAGACAAAAAGAGCAGATTAAGCACAGAAACAAGGAAGCACAGATGGATAAATTGTAAGAAAATAAATGTCATTTGTTAAATTCACCCACTTATGGTATTTCTGTTATGTTGTGTGTCCCCAAGTCGACTCAGACTTATAGTGTCTCTATAACACAAAGTACAACTGCCCCATAGTGTTTCCTAGGCTGTAATATTTACGGGAGCACCAGTGGCATAGTCATTAAGCACTAAGCTGCTTACAGAAAGGTTAGCAGATCAAACCCACCAGCTGCTCCAAGGGAGAAAGATGTGGCAGTCTGCTTCTGTAAAGATTACAGCCTTGGAAACTCCATGGGGCAATTCTACTTTGTCCTATACGGTCGCCCTGAGTTGACTTCATGGCAGTGTGTTTGTTTGTTTGTTTGTTTTTGGGTGAATAACGTAAACACTGAATATTGAATTTATAATTAGTAATGATTGAGTTATATTGGCAGAATGAAGGGAGGGATAGCTTGGAGGACTAGGGAGTGCAGAAGAAGCATAAGTGCAATGAATATTAATCTACCATATAGTAATTTAATAAGTAAATGAGTGAATACAGAGATAATAATATGTGCATGTCGTTTAGAAATATGAAGCCAAAAAACAGGGAAAAATGCTTAAAAATTGTAAGTTGGTGCTTTTGGAGAGAAGTATATAGTAAAGAGGGAGAGACAGTGGGCTGATATTTTTATTATAAGACTTAATAGCACTAGTAGATTTTTAAAATGATATGTAAATATTAATTTGCAAAAGATTAATTGAAAAATGATCATTTTAATGAATAATGTCAGCAAATAAAAGGATAAATAGACCCTTCCCCAAACAATTAAATGTTAAACCATCAACAAAAATTATAACACTTCTACAATCGCTAGTAAGTAACAGCACTGCACTAAAATATGTAAGTGGTAGGTACTCCTGTGATGGCAGAAACTTCTTAAAGCAGCAGCCTTTCCAGTTTTTTTCTTTCACATATGTTAAGCAGTGTTCTTGCTTAATTGCTATTTATTGAGCTGAAGAATATAGGATATAGAATAGTTGGATAAAGCATAAAATATCTGATGAAAAATGGCAGAGTCCATATGTCCACATAACCAAAATGACCTCAATAAGAGTGTCAAAATGGCATCTAAGCATCCTGTACCTAATTTGCATATCCTAGTCCTCATGCAGTCTGTTTGATAAAATCACTTTTGGAAAGTTAAACTATTTCCAAAAAGCAGCCTCCCTAATTCCCCTTTGTAAAATTTAAATATTTTCTGTCATTATGTATATTAAAATTTGACAATACTGCATTTGAGTGGAACACTGTGGTAAATGAGAGACTGCTCCTGGCCTGGGGAGAATAAAGTAACTATTCTGTGGGTTCCACCTGTCCCCGATCCAGCACGAACTGAGAACTGAGAGGGTCAGTGTATATGCTATGCCAAGGTACAATAATGCACTGAGGCTTTTGACCCTAATACCTTGCAACATGTTTTCTCTTTTTCAAAATGGGTGATTGAGAGCTTGACACAACTAATGCCATAATGATGCTCTAAGTGATCTATAACCATTTTTATTGCACCAGCTGCACTGGTCTCTTTCCAAAGATGTGCGGAGCCCTCACGGCTCCTGTGGCCTTGGTCTCTCTTCTTTTCTTTGTTCTTGAGAAATGGCCTTCAGCTTGCAAGACAGCAGCTAGGAAGGCCGCCTGGTGCTTTTGATCTGTAACTTTCTTTCTTGCTCCTTATCTCAGTTGACGTGAACTGAAGCAGGGCAGCTCTACTAGCCGAGAGATTCTTAAGTTTTTTTCAGCCTGTTACAAACATACGGATTAGAGTCCAAATGTCCGAGATGCATATCTTTAGTTTAATGAAGAGTTTCTTGTAGTCGTTTTGTGATGTATACGACCACCTGAGGGCTATGTGCTTAAGAACATTAGGTAATTCTTACAAAAATAATATATAAGCTCTGATGTAAAAATTGCTTTTGGGGGAACTCCATAAAGGACAGCCTGTGTCACCTCCTAATAAACTTTCTCTCTCTCTCTGTCTTGGAGTACGTTTCATTGGCTCGACTGCTCCAGGGCACGGACCCCAGTTGGGTAACAGGTTCATTGATGTACCTTGGCACAGCAGTAAGGAAGGTCTAATCTGTAAGACCCAAATTAATATTTTATTCTAAGAAAAGAATGAACTAGGGAAAAAGAATTTTCAGGATATAAAAGAGAATATATATATTTGCCTTTGAATTGTGGTGTTACCTAAGAATATTGAATATACTATGGACTTCCAAAAAAATGAACAAATCTGTCTTGGAAGAAGTACAATCAGAATGCTCCTCAGAAGCAAGGATGGCAAGGCTACATTTCACATACTTTGGGCATGTTATCAGGAGGGATCAGTCCCTGGAGAAGGACATCATCCTTGGTAAAGTAGGGGGTCAGTGAAAAATGGGAAGACCCTCAACGAGGTGGATTGACACAGTGGCTGCAACAATGGGCTTAAGTATAACAATAATCAAGAGGATGGAGCAGGATAGGCAGTGTTTTGTTCTATAATACATACAGTCGCTATGAGTTGGAATCCACTCCATGGCACCTAACAACAACAACACAAAATATGTATATGTATTTTTTTATATGTACCTTGTTTTTATGCACCTTTTACACTTATTTGCTGGTGGAGCCCTCCCCCTGCTAGGCACCCTCACAAGCACTGCTGTGCCAATCCTTTTCTACATGTTGGTACAAAAAAAATTAGCACAGCATGCCTAAAAAATACCTCAGGGGGTGGGGAGGGTATATATATACCAATGAATAAATAGTTTTAGGAAAGGGAAGGAACAAAGAAAACTAATATACTATATGCTAGGCCCTACTCATAGCGATACTATAGGACAGTGTAGGGTTTCCAAGGAGGGGCTGGTGGATTCCAACTGCTGACCTTTTGGTTAGCTGATGAGTTCTTAACCACTGCATCACCAGGGCTCCTAATACATGATAGATATTCCTAATTTAAAATAAAGAACACTCAGTTTCCAAAGCAAGATAACATAAGCACGAGAGTGGTAATTTGAATCTGTCTTTATGACTATAAAATTTCAGGCTTGCCGATGTTAATGAGAGTTTGCCAACCCATAGTACTTTCTAATGAAAGTGCCTGTAGTTCACCATAATAGTTTTTGCCTGTACACAATCATATTTCCTTCCAGTGAGAAAAGAGCATCATTCAGGGTTCAGTCAAGGTAGGAGAATCACTAATAAGTATTATAGGATAGCAGATTTACTATAAGAATTAGAACTTATAAAATTATTGGAGGTACTTGGAAAGTAAAGCCCATGAGGGGTAACTGAAGGGTGAGTGAAGCAGTCAATCTGAGAAGCTAAGCGTGTCCAGCCAGGGAAGGAAAGCCCTTGCCTCATATGTAGCTATCCCTGGTATGGGTTCAGAACCAAGTGCTAGACTTGGAGTTGTTGTTATTTAATGGCCATAAAGAAGGACTGTATGTGAAGTGAAGTAGAGGGAGGACAAGTTACAACCTGCTGAGCACCTCTGCATCTCAGTCACTGCATCTGACTATAATGATCTTCAGGAAGTAATGCTGCTGCTTCAATTTCATTTTCTCAGAATCAAAGTAGACAAATAAATGTACCACTCGAAATCTGTCCACTGGGGGGAATTTCTCCTCACCATTGTCCTTCAGAATAGAAACATTAATCCATATTAACCACGGTGACAGAGTACACGCCACAAAAATCCACCCCTAGTCAACTTGGCATTCTTATACACCACTTTAATACCATGTTTAACTTTTAAATAAAAACAATAGCAAAAGAGTGCTTTTACCTAACATGATGCAAATATCCTTCCTACAGCCACAGTAAAAACATGTTTAGGTCATGATCCATTTTGAGTTAATTTTTGTAAATACTGTGATGTGTGGATCCAACTTCATTCTTTTGCATGTGGAGATCCAATTGTGCCAGCACCATTTATTGAAGTGACTTTCCCCATTGGATGGACTTAGCATTGTTGTGGAAAAGTAATTGATGTATGGTTTATTTCTGAACTCTTGATTCTATTCCATTGGTCTATGTGTCTATCACTGTACCAGCACCAGTCTGTTTTGATTACTGCAGGGTTTTAGTACATTCTGAAGTTGGGAACTGTGAATCCTACTTTGTTCTTTTCAAGATTGCTTTGGCTATTCGGAACCCCTTGCAATTGTATATAAAGTTGAGGATTGGCTTTTCCATTTCTGCAAAGAAGGCTCTAGGAATGTTCATAGATTTGCATTATATACACATATATAATCCATATATGTATCACTTTGAGTTATATTAACATCTTAACAATATTAAGTTTTCCAATCCATGAATATACAATATCCTTCCTTTTTTTTTAGGTTTTCTGTCATTACTTTTAGTAATGTTATCTAGTTTTCAGAGTACAAGTCTTTCACCTTCCTGGTTAAGTTTATTCCTAGGCATTTTATTATTTTAGATGCTTTTGTAAATTGAATTGTTTCCTTAATTTTCTTTCAGAATGCTCATTGCTAATGTGCAGAAATCCAACTGATATTTGTGTTTTGCTCTTGTAACCTGCCACTTTGCCGAATCCATCTATTTGCTCTAATACCTTCTTGTGGAATCTTTATGGTTTTCTCTATATATAGCATCATGTCATCTGTGAAAAGAGATGTTTTACTTCCTCCTTCCTGACTTGCGTATCTTTATTTCTTTTCCTTGCTGTCTTAGTCATCTAGTGCTGCTGTAACAGAAATACCACAAGTGGATGACTTTAACAAACAGAAATTTATTCTTTCACAGTCTAGTAGCGTAGAAGTCCAAATTCAGGGCATCAGCTTCAGGTGAAGGCTTCCTCTGTTGGTTCTGTAGGAAGGTCCTTGGCATCAATCTTCCCCTGGACTAGGAGCTTCTCTGTGCAGGAAACCTGGTCCAAAGGACATGCTCTGCTCCCAGAGCTGCTTTCTTGGGGGTGTGAGTTCCCCCTATCTTTCTGCTTGCTTCTCTCTTTTATATCTCAAAAGAGATTGGCTCAAGACAAAATCTAATCTTGTAGATCTCACTAACATCATAGTGATAGGATTTACATGAATCTAGGAAAATTGGAAGTGATCAAAAACAAAGTAGAACACATAAGGATCGATATCCTAGGCATTAGTCATCTGAAATAGACTGGTACTGTGTTTTCCTTTAGTTCTTTGAACATATTTAAAATAGTTTTTTTTAAGTCTTCTAATTTCTCCATTATAGAGCCCTGATGGCAAGTGGTTAAGAGCTATGGCTGCTGACCAAAAGGTCAGCAGTTTGAATTCACCAGCTGTCCTTGGAAACCCTATGGGGTAGTTCTACTCTGTCCTATAGGGTCACTATGATTCAGAATCGGCTTGACAGCAACGGGTTTAATCTGTGCATTATCTGGACTTCCATAGGGATGATTTGGGTCTCTTCGTTTTGTTCTGTCAATCGTGCCATCCTTTCCCGTTTATTTGAATGCCTTGTATATTTTTTGTTGAAACTTGGATGCTTGAAGATTGTAATGTGGTTACTCTGAAACTCAGATTCTTTCCCTTCCTCAGGCATTGCAATTTTTGTTTTGTTTTGTTTTGCTTTGCTTTGCTTTTTACTCATTGAGGGCTGTAGTAGTCCATCTGTTCACCAACCTTCCCTATTCTTGCAACGACTGCCCTCCAAAACTTGCATGAACACTGAGGACCCTGTTCCACAGCCCATGCCCTGTTAGTGCTTGGAAGGAGATTTCGTTGTACTCCGAGGGGGAAAAAGAATAGAAAATATCTGATTCTCCCACTCAGGCATTGCTGTGGTTAATGAAGGCTGAAGTGGACTATTATTTAGTGACTTTTCAAGCTATTTCTGTAAAGTGTGTATTTCTAATTCTGTTATCTCTGCAGTCAGTCAGTCAGTGGTCTGTCAGATTTCAACAAAAAGAAAAAAAATGGTGCTCTAGCACTTTCAATCTCTGCCAGCCAGAAGAAGAGAAACCACTTCTGCAGAGGACCTAAACACTGCATTGCAATGCTTTACAACGATTTCTCAGGACACCATCAGATCAATCTAACTGTGCAATCTGTGCAACCCCAAATTCTTAGAGGACAAAGTCCTCACTGCCCACCCAGGCACCAGCCAGCCAGGCTACTAACATGGGCCACCATCCCTACCACCATGGTGGGGCTGAAGAATGGGCATAGTAGCTGATTGGTGTGCATGGATCACCTAAGAAAGATCAACAGCTTGTCCTTCCATCAAGCACTCCCATTTATTAGCATATCTTAGGTTATATATTAATTCAATTGGAGAAAGGAAAAAAGAAAAATAATTTACATAATATCCTTGTTTTTGTAATTAGTCACTTGGTAATAATAGCTAGTATTTATAACTTCCCATTATATATTGCCATCGCCTTCAACTGGTTATGTTTCCTTACCTGGTAACAGGGATCATGAAGGGCATGTGCTATTAACAATCCTGTATGTTGTCCATTAATTTTCATCACAAGATATGGGAATACTAAAAGTCACACCCAGAGCCCAGAAGTATTTGTCAGGCATACTTCTCCTTATGTCATTTACGTAACAGCAATCTAGTTTACCTTTAAACAGTACCAATTACCCCAGTTAGTACAGTAATTTCCTACTTTGCCTGTTGGTTCACTTTCAAGAGGAGCCCCAAAAGCCAGGTGATTTCCAGTTTAATGTAAGCAATGTTGTTAGATGCCACGGAGTCAGTTCCGACTCATAGCGACCCTACGTACAACAGAACAAAACACTGCCCAGTCTCGCACCGTCCTCACAATAATTATTTGTTTGAGCCCATTGGTGCAACCACAGTGTCATTCCATCTTGTCGAGGTCTTCCTTTTTTTACACTGGCCTTCTACCAAGCATGATATCTTTCTCCAGGGACTGATCCCTCCTGAAAACGTGTCCAAAGAACATGAGACGAAGTCTCATCATCCTCGCTTCTAAGGAGCATTCTGGCTTTACTTCTTCTAAGACAGATTTGTTCATTCTTCTGGCAGTCCGTGGTATAGTCAGTATTCTTCACAAACACCATAATTCAAAGGCATCACTTCTTCAGTTTTCCTTATTCATTGTCCAGCTTTCTCATGCATATGAGGCAATTGAAAATACGGAAGCTTAGGTCAGGCGCACCTTAGTCCTCAAAGTAACATCTTTGTTTTTTAATAACAGGTCCTTTGCCGCAGATTTGCCCAATGTAATAGGTTTCTTAATTTCTTCACTGCAGCTTTCATGGACACTGATTGTGGATCCAAGTAAAATAAAATTCTTGACAACTTCAATCTTTTCTCTGTTTATCATGATGTTGCTTATGGGCCCACTTGTGAGAATGTTTGTTTTCTTTATGTTACGTGTAATCCGTATTGAAGACTATAATTTTTATCCTTCATCAGTAAATGCTTCAAGTCCTCTTCACTTTCAGCAAGCAACGGTGTACTGTCTGCACATCTCAGATTGTTAGTGAGTCTTCCTCCAGTTCTAATGCTGGGTTCATCTTTATATAGCCCGGCTTCTTGGATTATTTGCTCAGCGCACAGACTAAGTATGGTGAAAGGATACAACCCTGACACACACCTTTCCAGATTTAAACCATGCAGTATCCCCTCGTTCCGTTATAATGACTGCCTCTTGGTCTATGTACAGGTTCCTCATGAGCACAATTTAGTGCTCTGGAATACCTATTCCTCACAATGTTATCTGTAATTTGTTATGATCCACACAGTCAAATGCCTTTGCATAGTCAATAAAACAGATAAACATCTTTCTGGTATTCTCTGCTTTCAGCCAAGATCCATCTGACATCAGCAATGATATCCCTCATTCTGCGTGCTCTTCTGAATCTGGCTTGAATTTCTGGCAGTTCCCTTTCAGTGTAGTGCTTCAAACATTTTTGAATTAACCATTAGCAAATTTTACTTGCGTGTGATATTAATAATATTGTTTGAAAAATAGGCACAAATATGGATCTCTTCCGGTCAGTTGGTCGGGTAGCTGTCTTCCAAATTTCTTGGCACCAAAGAGTGAGCACCTCCAGGGCTGCATCCATTTGTTGAAACATCTCAATTGGTGTTCCGTCAATTCTTGGAGCCTTGTTTTTTTGCCAATGTCTTCAGTACAGCTTGGACCTCTTCCTTTAGTACCATCGGTTCTTTACCATAGGCTACCTCCTGAAATGGGTGAATGTGAGTCAATTCTTTTTTGTTCAATGACTCTGTGTATTCCTACCATCTTCTTTTAACACTTCCAGCGTCGTTCAATATTTTGCCCATAGAATCCTTCAATATTGCAACTTGAGGCTTGATTTTTTTTTCTTCAGCTTTTTCACTTGAAAAATGCCAAATGGACTCTTCCCTTTAGGTTTTCTAACTCCAGGTCTAATTCCAGGTTTTTGCACATTCCATTATAATACTTTACTTTTTCTTCTCAAGCCACACTTTGGAATCTTCTCTTCAGCTCTTTCACTTCATTATTTCTTCCTTTCACTTTAGCTACTCTGTGTTCAAGAGCAACTTTCAAAGTCTCTTCTGACATCCATTTTGGTCTTTTCTTTCTTTCCTACTCTGTGTTCAAGAGCAACTTTCAAAGTCTCTTCTGACGTCCATTTTGGTCTTTTCTTTCTTTCCTGTCTTTTTAATGACCTTTTACTTTCTTCATGCATGATGTCCATGATGTCGTCCCACAACTTGTCTTCGATCATTAGTGTTCAATGCATTAAATTTGTTCTCGAGATGGTTTCTAAATTTAGGTGGGATTTTATACTCAAGGTCATACTTTCGTTCTCATGGACTTGTTTTAATTTTCTTCATCTTCAGCTTGAACTTGCACATGTGCAATTGAAAGTCTGTTTCACAGTTGGCCCATGACCTTGTTCCGACTGATGATATTGAGCTTTTGCATTGTCTCTTTCCACAGATGTAGTCAATTTGATTCCTGTGTATTCCATCTGGCAAGATCCACATGTATGTTGTTATTAGGTGCCATCGAGTTGGTTACAACTCATAGTGACTGTATGTATAACAGAACTAAATACTGCCCTGTCCTGCGCCACCTCACAATTGTTATGCTTGCGCCTATTGTTGCAGCCACTGTGTCAGTTCATCTCGTTAAGGGTCTTACTCTTTGCTGACCCTCTACTCTACCAAGTATGATGTACTTCTCTGGGGACTGGTCCTTCCTGATAACATGTCCAAAGTATGTGAGACGAAGTCTCACCATCCTCGCTTCTAATGAGCATTCTGGCTGTACTTCTTCTATGACAGATTTGTTTGTTCTTTTAGCAGGTATATTCAATATTCTTCACCAACACCATAACTCAAATGCATTGATTCTTCTTCGGACTTCCTTATTCATTGTTCAGCTTTCACATGAAGCAATTGAAAACGCCTTGGCTTTGGTCAGGCGCACCTTTGTCCTTAGAGTGACGTCTTTATAGTCACCGTTTATGTTCTGAAAAACATATTTGTGATGAAGAAGTCATTGATCTTGCTAAATTGTATTATGAGATCTCCTGAGTGATTTTTATCAGCAAGGCCATATTTTCCAACTACTGATCCTTCTTTATTTCCAACTTCCACATTCCAATTACCAATAATTATCAATGCATCTTGCTTGCATGTTTGATCAATTTCAGACTGCAGAAGTTGGTAAAAGTCTTCAGGTTTTTCATCTTTGGCTTTAGTGATTGGTGCATAAATTTGAATAATAGTCATATTAACTGGTCTTCCTTATAGGTGTATATATTTTATCCTATTTTTTTTTTTTTTATCACTGATAGTGTTGTACTTCAGGATAGATCTTCAAATGTTCTTTTTGATGATGAATGTGACACCATTCCTCTTCAGTTTGTCATTCCCAGCAGAGTAGACCATATGATGGTCTGATTCAAAATGTCCAATACCACCCACTCCATTTCAGCTTACTAATGCCTAGAATATGCATAATTAGAATCCCAGAAGAAGAAAGAACGAGCCATAAGAAATATTTGAAAAAATAATGGAAATCTTTTTCAAAATTAGGGACAGAAATTAAATCACAGCACCAGAAAACATAGAGTACACCAAGCAGGGTAAATACCAAAATCTCACACTTTATGTGTATCATATTAAAATTGCTACAAACCAGATACAAACAGAACATCTTGAAAGCAGACAGAGAATGACACATTACCTACAGAAGTACAAAGATTAGAATTACAACAGATGTCTCATCTGAAATTATGCACCCAGGAAGACAATAGAGTGACATTTTTCAAATACTGAAAGAAAAAGTCAAGGCAGAATTCTATACCCAGCAAAAATATCCTTCAAAAATAAAGAAGAAATGAAAAGTGTCTTCGACAAATCAAAACTGAAGGAATTCGTTGCCAGTGTAACTACAAAAAATGTTCCTTCAGAGAATAAAGAACATCCAAAATGGAATTGAGAAGATAAAATAAAATATTTTTATTTGCTCTAAAAGATAACTTTGTGTATAAAGCAAAACAACATTCTACCATTTCATCAGGAAAGATATTTCAGGTGATAGGGTACATGGTAAAGTCAATGAATTCTATGAGCATGAGCATATTGCTGCATGTCAGTTGCTGTAAGATTAATTCTTTTATTGAAAGCAATATCCTTTGGAATGCTATGATTAAGGCATTTGGTAAGTCCGTGGATTGTGGTGATTTTGGAAGCAACATTACAGGCAAGGAAGGCAAATACGTTTCCCGAGTAGTGGTCTTTTCCTGTGAGGACAAAGTATACCTTTTCCATGATGTTAGTGATCTAACATAATTTACTTGCTATAATGGTTAACTCATCTTCTCAGGCAATGGTGGAAAATTAGGGGTTTAGTATTGGTCTTTGCTATTGTTAGCTTGGGCTCAGTGCGGTAGTTTTGTTGCTGAATCTATGCAAAACCACCCCCAGCCACATCATGACATGACCATTTTGTGAAAAGCCCATTTACAAAGACAGAAATGTCTGCAAAAGATGATGCCTAACATCCATGAAATGGGACATTTTCTTTGCTGAGGTTGCTCTTTGGAGATCGTTCACATGGAACACAAATATTTTCATACTTTGCACCCATTTGGAGAGGTCTAGTCACAGATTGGAGCTCTGTTGGCACAGTGCTCAAGTGCTCAGCTGCTAACTGAAAGGTCAGTGGTTCAAACCCACCAACTGCTCTGTGTGAGAAAGTTGTGGAAGTCTGCTTCTGTAAAGATTACAGCCCTGGAAACCCTATGAGGCAGAGTAGAACTGCCTCATAGAGTTTCCAGGGCTGTAATATTTACACTATGAGTCAGAATTGACTCTATGGCAACAGATTTGGTTTTCAAATTCCCATAGCTTTACCCCAGACAACCTTGTCATCAATCCTCCACTTTTGTTCTGGATGTCCCTGAGCATTCAGCCAAATGTTAGCAACTGCCCATGAATCAATATAGGTACATACTTCTGGCCAACTGACACAGTGGACAGCAAAATTTGCCACTAGAATCTCTGCCTATTTTGAGAGGGTTTTCCTCCACCACTATTCTTTAGACCCGCTTAAGAATGAGGCAGTAGTACTTAATTTCAGATCATTCCAGTATATAATGTAGAACCATCTTTAAACTAGGCCAAATTATTTTCTTACCTAGCCCACTGGTCATGGGGACCCTGCCTCATGCATTCATAGGTACAAATTGAGAGAGAGAGGAGGCGATGTAACAAAGGTTGGAGCCAGACTCGTAAACCTGTCTGTAAGTGTTTATCAAGGCTGATCTAGAATATACAACTTTCAATTGATGACAGAATGTTGCTGTTGCATAGTTAACTTTATGGTTTGAAGGGTCATACAATATTCAGTTTAGGTGACATGGTAACTTGTTGGCCCATGGACAATCTATCAGTCTGCATTAAGGCCGATATCAGGACAGACAGATATTTTTCAAAAGAACAATAATCATTTGCAGAAGATAGAATAGCTTTGCCCCAAAGGCTCTATGCAGCAACTCTGTGTATCAATGATAATAAAAGCACAGTTGTATCTGCTGAGTTATATGCCCAGATGTCAGAGCAGATTGCACAGCAGCCTGAATCTGATGTTGAGACTTCTCATCTTCTAGGATCCACACAAAACCAGTAGCTTTTTGAGTTTCCAGTAAATGGACCAGAGTAGTATATGCAAATGTAGGCCTCTAAAATCCAAAGATGCTTCCTAAGTATTGTGCCTCTTTCCTACTGTAGAAGGCATCAGATATAGCAACATGTCATTTATCTTGGAAGGGACACCTTCCAAGTCTGTATCCTTGACCTTTGGGTCCTATGAAGCAACCAACTCAGCAAAGGTCATTATTGGTTCTTCAGACAAGAGATGACTATACAGACTGAACAAAAAAGGCTATTTCTACTGTAAAAGATGCTTCGCGAAATTTCAGAATTTAAGATCCCTAGCCTCATTGAAGTCTGCCCTCTGTTTCCACCACAATTCTCTCACTCCTTCCCAATCAGTGCCCTAGCTTTAATATGATGTTTAATATAATGTGATGTTATAAATTCAAGTTGGATTATTTAGCTACCCACATAATTATACTTTGGGCTTGATGTCAGAAATCTTGCACCCTGGAGCTAAAGGTGATAAAGTTCTCTTTTAGGGCAGTTGCAGAAGTGAGCTTGTTCTTTAACTGGATTACAGCTGGGAATTTAAAGCTCTGAACCCATTATTTTCTTTCTCCAAGTTCTACAGGACTCCTAGAAGCAACCAGCCAATCCCATTATTTTTCTTATTTCTCCTAAAATGATCTATGGTAACAACTATTTCTATAGGCACTTATTACTAGTGAGTATGGGTTATAATTTAAGTAACTATTTTGCCACTTCATTCCATGGACTACTATTTTACTACTGCAACAGTGTCATTAATGCCTTTAAATTTAGGCAGACTAGAGAACCAATTGTAAAGTCTCATTGTCAGGGTAATAGAAACCCTGGACTCACTTCCAGTACAAATAACAATTGGGGTCTAGTAAGATGAGCGGAGACACTAATGAGTCCTATGGAATAAGAAATTTATTAGAATATAAAATTTAAACTTTGTACAACTGTAGTAGAGGTTTGGGAAGTAAATACCTAAGAGAGGTAGTTGAAGGAACAGAAGAGTCACCAAGTAGTTAGTCTGAAAAGTCAAGCACATACAGCTGCCTGAGTGTAACTAAACAGTGACTATACACATGGAACTCACTAGCTTGAATACACAGGAATCAAATTGGCTACATCTGTGGAAAGAGACAATGGAAAAGCTCAATATCATCAGTCAGAAAAAGGCTAGGGGCCAACTGTGGAACAGACCATCAATTGCTCATATGCAAATTTAAGTTGAAGCTGAAGAAAATTAGTACAAATCCATGAAAGCCAAAATACGACCTTGAGTCTTGTGATGGTTAAGATTGTGTGTCAACCTGGCTGGGTCATGATTCTCAGTGTTGATATGTAATCACTCCCATGACTGAATCTGCTGTGAGTAGCCAGTCAGTTGAAAGGAAGTTTCCTTGGGGATGTGGCCTGCATCTGAATATAAGCAGACATTCTGGCTTTTTTGCTCACTCTGGATTCTGTAGCTGTCTCCTGTTCATCTGATCTCCAGTTTTTGGGACTTGAGCTATCAGCTTATCTGTTGATTTGGGGGTTTGTTGATCTTCACAGCCTGTGAGCAAAAGCTCTGCTCTCTGACCTGCTGATTTTGGGTTCGCCAGCCCCTGTGGTGACGTGAATCAAGATATACCTCTATCTTGATCCACGGACTTGGGACATTCAAGCGTCTACAATTATGTGAGCCATTTCCTTGATATAACTCTAGATATATATATTTATACCTGTCATGGATTGAATCATGTCCCCCCAAAAATGTGTGTATCAACTTGGTTAGGCCACGATTCCCGGTATTGTGTGGTTGTCCTCCATTTTGTGATTGTAATTTTATATTGAGAGGATTAAGGTGAGATAGTAACATCACCTTTACTCAGGTCACTTCTCTGATCCAAGGTAAAGGGAGTTTCGCTGGCGTGTGGCCTTTACCATTTTTTTTTTTTTAATCTCTCAGGAGATAAAAGGAAAGGGAAGCAGGGTTGGAGGCCTCATATCACCAACAAAGCACACCAGGAGCAGAGTGGGTCCTTTGGACGGAGGGTCCCTGTGCCTGAGAAGCTCTTGACCAGGGGAAGACTGAGGATGAGGACCTTCCTCCAGAGCTGACAAAGAAAGAAAGCTGTCTCCTGGAGCTGACACCCTGAATTTGGACTTGCAACCTACTAGACTGTGAGAGAATAAATTTCTCTTTGATAAAGCCACCCACTTGTGGTATTTATGTTATAGCAGTACTAGATAACTAAGACAATATCCTTTACTGGTTTTGCTTCTCTAGAGAACCCAGTGTAAGACAAGTCTATCCCACCTGAATTTAGAGACCATTTCAGGAATAGATTTGGCACACTGAACACTAATGATTGAAGACTAGATAAGTTGTGGAATGACATCACGGACATCATACATGAAGAAAGCAAAAGGTCATTAAAAAGACAGGAAAGAAAGAAAAGACAAAAATGGATGTGAGAAGAGAGTCTGAAAGTTGCTCTTGAATGTAAAGCAGCTAAAGTGAAAGGAAGATGAAGTAAAAGAACTGAAAAGAGGATTTCAAAGGGCAGCTCAAGAAGACAAAGTAAAATAACGAAATGTTCAAAGACCTGGAGATAGAAAATCAAAAGGGAAGAACACGCTCAGCATTTCTCAAGCTGAAAGAATCGAAGAAAAAAAATTCAAGCCTCGAGTTGTAATATTGAAGGATTCTACTGGGAAAATATTGAATGATACAAGAAGTATCCAAAAAAAAAAGGAAGGAATACACAGTGTCATTGTATCAAAAAGAACTGGTCGACTTTCAGCCATTTCAGAAGGTAGCATATGATCAAGAACCTATGGTACTGAAGGAAGAAATCCAAGCTACACTAAACCCACCCAGTAAACCCAGTGCCATACACTAAAGGGAATGGTAATAAACAAGGCTCCAGGAGTTGACAGAATACCAATTGAGATGTTTCAACAGATACAGTGCTAGAGGTGCTCACTCATTTACGTCAAGAAATTCAGAAGACAGCTTCCTAGCCAACCAACTGGAAAAGGTTCATATTTGTGCCCATTCCAAAGAAAAATTATCTTACCTGCCTGGGAAGAAAACCAACATAAGGAAAAGCTGGAAGATGGAGAATGATAGACACCTAACATTATTATCTGAGCAACTGGATTCGAACGAAGTCTTATTCATCCTGGATTTTTTGATATGTGAGAAAAGTGCCTGAAACATAGTAGATATCCAATGTTATGGATTGAATTATGTCCCCTCCAAGATATGTGTTGGAATCATAACCCCTATACCTGTGAATGTGATCGCATTGACAATAGGGTTTTCTTAATTTAATGAGGCTGTATCAGTTTTATCAGTGCAGGGTGTGTCCTAACCTAATCACTTCTGAGTTATAAAAAGAGCAGATTAGACACAAATGGGGGAAAGGTCGGGGCAGGGGGGAAATAGATGTCACTCGAAGTTTGCCAAGGAACTGAGGAATGCTGGGGCTAGAGAGGTTGAAAGAGACAAGGATCATCCCCCAGAGCCAACAGAGACCCTTTCCCTATAGCTGGTGCCCTGAATTCAGACTTCTAGCCTCCTGAAGTGTGAGAAAATAGATTTCCATTCTTTAAAACCATACATTTGTACTTCTGCTATAGCAGCACTAAGAACCTAAGCCTTGAATGTTTGATGGATGCTTGAATGAGTGAGCCAGTAAACTGCCATTTTTTGGTTCAGCAAGTTGGAGTTAAATTACTTTTACTCATATTTAAAAGATTAATATACTATCTCATTCATATTCCTGATGCAGAGATTGCTCTTTACAAATCATCTGTACATTCCAGCCCTCTACTCACACAAATAGTTATTAAAGCAGAGGTGGGCATTTAATCCATTTGGATAATCAATGATTTTATGTTAGATGAGATCTAGTACAAATACATGAGCTAAGCCAAGCACATCTGTTGCTCCATTTTGAAACTAAGAAATACCTAAAGAGTGAAATTATTCAGCAGTAGATAAGTTGCAAGGATGCCATAAAGTCACTAGGGATCATGTGCAAGACATAAAAAAGCAGTATGAGATATACAAAAGATATACAGAGTAACATGAAAGAATACACCAATTAAAAATGAAGCTAGACCAGGCAGGAACCATTCCCGAAGACAACTCATCAGACATGGAAGGGATTGGACAATGGGTAGGAGAGAGAAGCTGATGAAGAGTGAGCTACTTGTATCAGGTAGACACTTGAGACTGTGTTGGCATCTCCTGTCTGGAGGGGAGATAGGAGGGTAGAGAGGGTTAGAAACTGGCAAAATTGTCACGAAAGGAGAGACTGGAAGAGCTGACTCAGTAGGGGGAGAGTAAGTGGGAGTATGGAGTAAGGTGTATATAAGCTTATATGTGACAGACTGACTTGATTTGTAAACGTTCACTTAAAGCTCAATAAAAATTATTTTTAAAAAAATGAAGCTAGAATAGGGCAACTGCATGAGGATAAGCAGACACACGATGAAAAAAAAAAAATCATGTAATCTATAAGCAAGCAATAGAGAGTAGCTGATCCTTAAAGCAACCTAGGTTCCTGCTGGATTTCCAGACATAAGTAGCATCAAAGCACTTTCTCTTGAGGAAACTCGGACGACTCTCCGTTCTTTGCAACCAAAGAGACTACCTTTTTAAACACCCATGATCCTGTCTCTGGAATTAAATATATAAATATAAAGAAAAAAAAAAAAAACTATTCTAAGAAGGAAAAGATAGTAGATAAAGGACTTGGTACTGAATGACTTAAATCTTATTGGCAAAATAAGAAAGTGAGAGTGGATGACCTCAGGCAGTATACCACCAATCTCTTAGTTAAATTTCAGGAAAAGCTGAGCTAAAAAGGATATGTAATAATTTCAAGTAATTTCTAAAATTATCTGTATTAATAGTACATATATTTAATAAAGCGTCAGTGAACTTGAAGAAAAGTCAATATGTATTATCCAAACTGAACCACAGGAATAAAGAAGAAGGAAATAGGGGAAAAGAAGGAGAAAAAAGGAGAGGAGGAGACAGAGAAATTGTGAAATTTTTGAAAAATTCATTATTTCTTCAAATATGCTGCTATATTCTTTTTATTCTTTCTGGGAAACCATTTAAATGTATGTTATACCTTTTCATTGTGCCCCACATTTCTATTATGCTCTTTTCTGTCTTTTCCATTCTTTTTCTTTCTGTGCTTCAGCTTGAAAATTTTCTATGTAGTTCACTAATTATCTCTTCTGTGTGTAATATGCTGTTAATTAAACCCTTCTAATGAGTTGCTGTGGTCAGTTATTGTACTTTACAGTTTAGAATTAGAATTGCCATTTGATTTCTTTACACAGATTCCAATTTTCTCGATGAAATTCTCCATTCTTTCATCTATATTGTCCATCTCTACCTTGGTTTTGGAGTCCTGGTGGTGCAGTAGTTAAGAACTCAGCTGCTAACCAAAATCTCAGCAGTTTGAATCCACCAGCTGCTCCTTGGAAACTTTTTGGGGTAGTTATACTCTGCCCCACAGAGTCGCTATGAGTTAGAATCAACCCAATGGCAGTGGGTTTGGTTTTTTTTTTGTTTGTTACCTTAATTTTCTTGAACATATTATTTTAAAGTCTTCATCTGCTGTTTTCAATGTCTGGATTATATTGTTTTTGCTTATATAGCTTATGGTCTTGTCTCTCGAAAAACCTAGTAATTTTTAAATGCCAGATATCTTGTATAAAAAGTGTAAAGCCTTCAGATGATGTTATTTACCCTTCTTTTTGATTGGCAGACAGAATGGTTGCTAAATACCTTAATTTAGTCAATGATATATCATTTTGGTAAGGTTCTCTGTCTACCATTGTTTCAGCAATGTGATGGTTAGTTTTATGTGTCAACTTGGCTAGGCTATGATTCCCAATTATTTGTTAAACACAAATCTAGACTCTGTTATAAAGTAATTACATGTGATTAAATCAGTTGGCCTTAAGTAAAGCATATTACCCTCCATAATGTGGGTGGGCCTCATCCAATCAGTTGAAAGCCTTAGGAGCAAAGAGGAAGTTTTTCCTAGAGTGTCTGGCTTTAGATTATAAATAGACACTTTGCCGAAACTCCTCTTCCTGGCACCTGACCTAGGGATTTTGGGACACAAGACTGCAAGAATCTCCAGCCTGTTGCCTGGCCTATGGATTTGGGGTGATAAAACTGCAGGAATCTCTAGTCCATTACCTGACCTACAGATTTTGGACTTGCTAGCTCCACACAATTGCCTGAGACAATTCTTTAAATTAAGTCTCCCTTTCTCTCTCTCTCTTGATCTGTGTGTGTACGTGTATGCCCACTGGCTTTATTTCTCTAGAGAACCCTGACTTAGACAAACAGTATGAGAGTGCAAAAAACTCCATTGTGATTTTTTGAAGCATTCTATGTTACTTCTTAACTTGTAACCCTGTACAGCTTAAAAATTGTGAAGCTTAAGAATTTAGCAACTGTCTTAGAGGGAAAACTGTGTCAAGCTCTATTCTCCATGCCTTTCTTCTTTGGGATCTCCTCAAGCCTCTGATTTTGTTTCTCCATCAAAAAGCTGCCAGAAACCTCTGTTAGTTTCTCTAATCCTCTGCAGTAGCTGTCTGGTCTAGTAAATCCTGGAATATCAACCTCTTGCCCTATGTCTAGAAATAGAAAATCTACCCTAGGGGAAAAATCATCAGCAGAGTACAACTGATCTGCAGCGAGATACTTTATCATGTCCCTAGGATATGAACTTTAACCTAAGAACAGCAGAAGGCTATTTAAGCAGAAGAGTGACAACTTCAGGTTTACATTTTAATATTAATATAATCATTTTACAATCTCTAATGTAACCATCAAGGAGGCCTGGTGGTGCAATGATTAAGCTGCTAACCAAAAGGTTGGCGGTTCAAAGAAAAGACCTGGCAATCTCTTCTCATAAATATTTCAGCCTGCAAAACCCTATGAGGCAGTTCTACTCTGTCCTATAGGCTCATTATGAGTCAGAATTGAGTCAATGGCACACAACAATGTAATCATCAATTTAGGTAATAATTATCAATGCATGCTAGATCCATTAGTTCAGCAGTTCTTCAATTTTTTGGTTTCAGGAATGCTTTACACTCTTAAAAATTACTCTGGACCACAAAGGGATTTCCTTTATGTGAGTTATATCTATCAATATTTACCATAGTAGATACTGAATCTAAGGAAATTTTAAAACACAGGAATGTCTTGTAGCCTCCAGAAAACTGCTTGGTACACTTGTGGGGGGAAAAAAACCCAGCAAATAATGTCTTATTATTATTTCGAAATTGTTTTGGCCTTGCAGACTTCCTGGAAGAACTTCAGAAATCCCTGGGGGTCATTGGACCGCAGTTTGAAAACTGTGTTATTAACTGAAAGATTGTTGGGAAACTTGATAACGAATATGGCTAGCAATACCTGAACTCAATGACCAATTTTATAATCACAAATAGACATTTTTTGGTTCATGATGTAGTACAATATAAAGTATAAAACATCATCTCTAAAATATCCTTGCAAAAAAAAATTAACTTAAATCTAATAACATCTCTAGAATTAACAAATTTATAGGACAAAAAAGGGATACAGGAATACATATGAAGTCAGCAAAATCCATAATAGGGAAATTCTACATGATAAATAAACAGCTTTTAAAACTAATAAACGGTAAGAGGGATAAAAGAGTGAGGCAGACTACAGATTAAAAGAAATGTATAAACATATAATCCAAAAACAATGTATGGCTCCTCTTTGGATCCTATTTTAAACAAACTAATAAATAAATATGATGCAAGAAAATTTGAATAATGACTTAGTATTTGTTATATAAAAATTATACCGTGATTGGAATTTGAGTTGAGATAACCTAATGGAATAAAGAAAAGGAGGGGACAGTGTATATGAAACAAGCCATAAGTTAATAATTTTTTAAGTTTGGTGATGAAATACATGGACGTTCATCATACTATTTTTATCATTCTCCTGGAAACCCTGGTGGTGTAGTGGTTAAGTGCTGCGGCTACTAACCAAAGGGTCGGCAGTTCGAATCCGCCAGGTGCTCCTTGGAAACTCTATGGGGCGGTTCTACTCTGTCCTACAGGGTCTACAGGGTCGCTATGAGTCGGAATTGACTCGAGGGCACTGGGTTTGGGTTTTTTTTTGTATCATTCTCCCTACTTTATTATGTTTTAAAATTTCCATAATAAAACGTAAAAAAAAAATCAGCAGGATACCTTAAGGAATATGAATGAAGTAATCATAAAATAAATATAGGAAAATAAAAAATATCTGAAAAGAGCTAAGTCAGTTCTGACCAAAAGAAGGAGGCTATCAGATATTAAGACAAACTAAAAATTCATAATAATAAAAGCAGTGCTATAGTGGCACAGGAACAGACTGATAGGTCAACAGATCAAAATAAAGAGCCCAGAAACAAATTCTTTCATAAAAGATAACTTAGCATTCGATAAAGATTGCATCACAACTCAATTGATGATGAGAGAACAGATTTAAATATGCATATATATGTATTGCTGTGAAAATGACTTATAAAGATAAAAGAATTTAATCAATATCTTATGTCATTAAAAAAATAAAAACATGATAACTAAAATACATGAATATGTAAAGCAAAACTATCAAGATAATTTAAGAAAATGTTTTTCCCAGCATGGATGATAACATGAAACTTGCCTCCAAAACATGGAGGGTGCCAAGAGACTAAAGAAAGGGGTAGGCAATTCCAGGGTGGCAGCAAAGGAGTTTATTAGGAAGACTTACATACGAGGCAGGTCCTGGGAGGCAGTAAGACCAAGCAAATCTCCAGGCTCCGCAGTGGGAGACAGAAGTTTTATAGTGGTGGTGAACAATAGTGGCTACATTCCAGGGATGCCTGTAGGTATACATAAGGCCACCTCAGCAGGAATTACATAAGAATGACTTAGCAAATGGCAGTGAACTAGCAGAAAGTATGACGGTGGCCTTGCAAAGCCTGTTTCCCCTTCAGTCCACCCCTTGAGGCCGGCTCTTACAATCTGGCACATTCCCCCTCTTCCACAAGATCCCTGAGGGCCCCGAGAGGAGGTTTCACACCTTTGAAGGTAGGGCAGATGGTGTTGCTATATTGGAGGCACATATGAGACAGGTCCTGGGAGGTAGCAGGACCAAGCAGATCTTTGCACCCTGCAGTGGAAGACGGGTTTTATAGTGATGGTGAACAATAGTGGCTACATGCCAGGGATGCCTCTAGACTTACATAAGACCACCTCAACAAGAATTACATAAGAATGACTTAGCAAATGGCAGTGAACTAGCAGAAAGCATGAGCGCAGCTATGTTCAGCCTCACAAAGCCTGTTTCCCCTTCGATGTTGGAGAAAGTATGACTTTGGGAGTGGAGGAAGAAGGTTCTTAAGACCTCAAAAGCATACATTTTAAAGAGAAAAAATTATGGATTTTTTAATATCAAAATTATATCGAAAAAGGACACTACAGAAAAAGTTAACAGATATGGGCCAATTTAGATAAGTTTTTTATCAAGGATTAAAACTGATAAGGGATTAGTATTTAGAATACACAAGGAATTTCTAGTAATTAATGAGAAAATGATAGAAACCCCAATAGAAAAATGGATAAAGGATAAAGAAAGATAATTCACAGGAGAAGAAATGTTCAACATCACCAATAATCAGAGGAATGCAAATTTAAAAAATAGAAAATCTGAATAGGCCACACAGAAAACTCCAAAGCCAGATGGTGTCACCAATAAGTACTATTACATATGTAAGGAGGAAGGAGCCCTGGTTGCACAGTGGTTAAGCACTTGGCTGCTAACCAAAAGGTTGGCTGTTCGAAAATACCAGCCCCTCCATGGGGGAAAGATGTGGCATTTTGCTTCCAAAAAGATTTATAGCCTTGAAACCCTATGGGGCAGTTCTACTCTGTCCTATAAGGTCTCTATGAGTTGGAATCAACTTGGCAATGGGTTTGGTTTTTGGTTTATTTATAATATTGGTAATATATAAATAATACCAATATTACACAAATTCTTTCAGAAAACAGAGGAGGAGGAACACTTAATAATTCATTTCATAACACCAGAATAACCTTAATACCAAAACCTATTAGACATTGCCAAAAAAAAAAAAATTACACAGAAATTGGAGAACATAGATTGAAAAAATCCTTAACAAAAATTAGCAAATCAAATCTAGCAATGTATAAAATGGATCATATCTCATAAAGTAGGAAAATAACTATTTTTTTAAAAATTAATGAGAGAAATGACATTGTTTTACATTTTTGCAAATTTTTTAATACATGGCTTAACAATGACAGCCAAATTCTTATAGCTGCTTCTCCATTCAATCTGTTGTGACATAACACATCATGCAGCCTCTGGAGAACTTTCTGTTCATTTATAAGACTGAGAGTGAAAGAGGAAAATAAAATATTAGTGTTATTAAAAAAAAAATTATGACTTCATGGAACCCTTGAATCTCAGGGAAGTCCACTGAATTCTCAGGGAGAGGCAGGGATGGGGGTACATCAGACTAGAGTTGGTTAAGAAGTGGACAGCAAGTGAACAAAACATTGAGATTTCTCATATCAGTGCTTGTAAACAAACAGCTTGGCTAAAACAGGGAGAGAAATGGTAATAGTAGTAGCTAAAAATATGTGAGGTCCAAGGAGGTTTTTTGCTTATCTTTTTAAAGATGCGAGAATGTTGAAGAAGGGAAGAATACAGTAGAGAACAAGAAGCTGAAAATCCAGGAGAAACAAGGTAGTGAGATCACAGTTCCTGAGAAGGTGAATAGGGGCAAGAATTGGAAGTCACAGTAAAAACTGGCTTTGGATAAGAGAGGAAACACCTCACACCAGAGCAAGGACTATGTTAAAGCAAGCTAGACAACTTGGAAGTATGGCAAATTTTTTTTTCACTAATATTGCAATTATAGAGAAAAGGGAAAATATAGACAGTGGTTATAGTCTTATTTGTGTGAGATTTTATTAACATTATCAGTGATAATTGATTTGGTAAATAAAATTTTTATATATTTTTCTATAAAGATTTTTTGAGTTATGATTTACTAAAAAAGGATAAATGCGTTTTTTCAACTTAATGACCATATCTTGCTTTTGTTTATAGGAAAATATATTTTTATTTAAGCATACGCCTACTCCTCACAAATGGGCTCTGGTGGCTCAGTGGTTAAAGAGCTCGTTTGGTAACTGAAATGTCTTTGGTTCAAACCCACCAGCCACTCCAAGGGAAAAGATGTTACAGCCTGCTTCTGTAAAGATTACAGCCTTGGAAACTCTATGAGACAGTTCTACTCTGTCTTCCAGGGTCCTTATTCATCAGAATCAACTCCACAGCAATGGGTTCTTCTGTTGTTGTTTTTTAACTCCTCACTTATTATCTCCTTATCCAACATTTTGCATTTATGACAATAGAAAAAAATCTACTATTGGACTATTTTGTGCACTAATGAGGAGCTGAGGAGAGAAGGGAGGAGGAAGAGGAGTGCAAGGTTTGTGAGATGGAAGCGCTGACGGCTGGCTCGTATCCGGTTTGTGTCACCCAGCTCTGGTGGAGAAACTGGGCCGGACCCACTGTGAGCTCAGAGCTGCCAGACAGTACGCAGGAAGGGGTGGGGGCAAGCTGGGCTGTGAGGAGGCAAGGGAGCCAGGGCCGCAGGAGCCAGGGCAGGGGGCTTGGAAGTCTCTTCTTCGAAAGATGGTTTTCTGCCACCTCCACAGCCTCTACCAGGCCCAGGTCGCCAGACCTCACCTGCCTGCAGACCCCCAGAGCCATCCGCAACCAAGGCCCTTTTGGGAACCTGCAGAGAAGGAAGGTGGAGAGATGGAGTGCAGGGGTTCACACCGAGGCCTGAAGTGCGGCCAAATGATGGTGGGCCGCTCCTGCTTCAGAGACAGCAGGCAACCCCCGACCACTGCCACCACTCCTGACCCCCCTCTGCACCCTCCCACTCCCCAGCTTTATGGTGGGGGACGCGTGGTGGGGAAGGAGAGCCCATTCCAAGACATGCCAGGGGTGCCCAATGGGCAATGACCTACTGGGAGAGACGCTGGTGCCAAAGATGAGACATGGCATCGACTCTCTCATAATACCAACTTTGACATAAAAATGTGATCTTTGGAACTTAGCCATGTCAATAACTGAGGAGTGGGTGTATTTAATTACTGTGATGGTTAACATTATATGCAACTTGGCTAGGCCATGATTCTCAGTGGTTTGGCAGATACTGGGTAATCATCCTCCATTTTGTAATCTGATGTGAATAGCCAATAGCTTGGAAGGGGAGTTTCCTTGGGGATGTGGCCTGCATCCCATGTAAATAGATGTTCTGGCAAAGCTCACACCCTCTCTCTCAGTCCTGCATTCCTCTTGTCATTCTCTGAACTCTGGTTCTTGGGATGTGAGAAGCCTTCAGCCTGCTACCTGATCTGCAGATTTTGTATTCGCCAGTTCCCACAACCATGTGAGCCAGTAACCTGCTGCTTGACCAGCAGATTTTGGGTTTGTCAGCCCCTGCAACCACATGAGTCAGGAGAAGCCTCCAGCTTGCTGCCTGACCCACAGATTTGGGACTTGCCAGCCTTCCTAATTGCATGAGCCATTTCCTTGAAATAAATCTATATATTTTTATATACATAGATAAAAAAATACATAGAGATTCATAAATATTTATGAATATACATAGATATGCACCTCAACATAGAGAAGACAATCCTCACAACTGGGCCAATAAACAACAACATGATAAACAGAGACAAGATTGAAGTTGTAAAGGACTTCATTTTATTGTATCCACAATCAATGTCCATGGAAGCAGAAATATAGAATCAAACAACGTAGTGCATTGGGAAAATTTGCTGCAAAAGACCTCTTTAACATGTGAAAAAGCAAAGATGTCGCTTTAAGGACTAAGGTGTACCTGACCCAAGACATGGTATTTTCAATTGCCTCATATGCATGTGAAAGGTGGACAAAGAATAAAGAAGACTGAAGAAGAATTGACACTTTTGATTTATGGTGTTGGTGAAGAATATTGAGTACACCATGGACTGCCAGAAGAATGAACAAATCTGTCTTGCAAGAAGTATAGCCAGAATGTTCCTTGGAAGCAAGGATAGTGAGACTTCATCTCACGTACTTTGGACATGTTATCAGGAGGGACCAGTCCCTAGAGAAGGAAATCATGCTTAGTAAAGTAGAGGGTCAGCAAAAAACAGGAAGACCCTTAATTAGATGGATTGGTGCAGTGGCAGCAATGATGGGCTCAAGTATAACAACAATTGTGAGGATGGCACAGGACCAGGCAGCATTGCTGTACATTGGGTCGCTATGAGTTGGAGACAACTCAATGGCACCTAACAACAACGTGTGTATTTATATATGCTCATCACTGGTTTTGTTCCTCTAGAGAACCCAGCCTAAGACATCTGGTACCAAGAGTGGTTCTAGAGAAATAAAATCTTAAGGATGACTTTTCTGAATTGGGTTCCCAAGTCTGGCTAGTCTTAAAGGCACTGAAGACTCTGTCTCCAGTAGTAAAGAGGGCACTGCTGATCGATGGCATGAAGTGACCAAAAAAAAAAAAAAAAAGCAAAATATCACCACCATTGGGCAAACATTTGTGAGAAACAAGGCTCTGGGTGATTGCATATTTGATACTTTTCAACAATTTTGTCAGACTGAGAAGTATAAGGAAGCTGGTTAGTTGGTCCTACTTTCACTAGACAAAGTGGTGGAAGAAAAGGATGAGCTCAGGGCTTCAGAGTCACAGCTCTAGCACCACATACAAGACCTGAAAGTTGCCACTTGTGCCCTGACTGAAAGCCTTGTTTCTTGTAGTAACAGAGCTGATATTGCTGAAAACCAAACTCAGAGTCTTATCATAAGAGTGGCTGATTACAATATCAGTTGAATTCCCAAATTCATATGGTGTCTGAAGTTAAAGTGAGAGCACTGATTGGGAAAAATGGGATCCTGAAACTTGGGATGGGGAAATGTGGAAAGATAATCAGGAAGCTGAGGACATGGAGCCCCTAAATTCAATCGAAGCACTCCTGCCAATAGACCCAGCCCTCTCGCTCCCATCTGAACAGATCACTTCATCTTTTTCTGCTAAGCCCACCTCCCCAATAGAATCATTATCCCTACCACCTCCATCTGATGAGATTAACCCAGGTATGTCTGAAGAGTCTTTGTCTCAGATACCCGTAGGGCAGTACCTGGTGCATTTCCTGGGGCATCACCTGAGGCAGATGCCTTACAAGACATTGCTGACTGTCCCCAGGATATTGCTGAATGTCACCCCCATCAACTATTTTGGCTTCTAGAATTATAAGTAGACTTAAGTCCCAGCAAGGCCCAAGAGGTGAAGTACAAAGCGTGACCCATGAGAACGTACATTACACTAAAAAAAAAAAAAACTGCTGGATTTTTCTAATATGTATAAACAGAAATCTAGGGAATATATGTGTGAATGGCTACTAAGGGTGTGGGATAATGGTGCGGGGAACATAAAGTTGGACCAAAACAAAAACCAAACCCAGTGCGATCGAGTCGATTCCGACTCATAGCAACCCTACAGGACAGAGTAGAACTGCCCCATAGAGTTTCCAAGGAGCACCTGGTGGATTCAAACTGCCAACATTTTGATTAGCAGTCGTAGCACTTAATCACTACACCACCAGGGTTTCCAAAATTGGATCAAACTGAGTTTATTGATATGGGCCCATCAAGCACAAATTCTTCATTCAGTGTTTCAGCTCAAGAGGTTAGAAAAGGATCTAACAGTTTATTTGGTTGGTTCACTGAAGCATGAATTAAGTGGTAACCAAAAATAAACCAAACCCAGTGCTGTCAAGTCGATTCCAACTCATAGTGACCCTATAGGACAGAGTAGAACTGCCCCATTGAGTTTCCAAGGAGTGCCTGGCGGATTTGAACTGCTGACCCTTTGGTTAGTGGCCATAGCACTTAACCATTACACCACCAGTGTTTCCGAATTAAGTGGTAGCCTGCACTAAATCATGTTGAAATTCCAGAACTGCCTTGGTATAGTGTGGAAGAAGGTATCCAAAGACATAAGGAAATTGATGTTAGAGTGGATTTATCAGGATGGACCCACATACCCACCCATGGAGTGCCCAGAAGACACAGCTTTCACCATAATGGTAAGGGAAAAAAATTGTGAAGGGAGCCCCAGCATCCTTGAAGGCTGCTGTGATTACTGTTTTATGAAAGTCAGATTGGACAGTGGGAACTGTCCTAACTGACTTAAGACACCTAACTACAATGGGGCTGAATGGAGACTGGGGTGGCAAGGGCCAAGTGGCTGCACTTAATCACCAAAGACAAAGTGGGTGTGATTACCATAATGGAGAGCATAGTAAAAGCAGTAATCAGAATAGTCTGACTCATACGGATTTATGGCATTGGCTACTTAGTCATGGTGTCCGTAGGAGTGAAATAGATAGGAATTCTGCTAAATATTTACTTGATCTATACAAGCAGAAGAATTCTAGGTCAAGTGAACATCAGTCTAACTTGGATCACCAGGATAGAGAGTCATGGCCCCTCAATCAATTCCCAGACTTGAGCGAGTTTACAGATCCACAACCCCTTGAATGAAGGGGAGGCCAGGTTTCCTTGAGGAAAAGCCCCACTACACTACCGAAAATTTATACTGTTAATCTTTCTCCCAGCCTTCTCCAAAGGGGCCCACGGCCTTTTATGAGAGTGACTGTTCATTGGGAAATAGGAAATAGGCTTTTTAGGGATTTCTGGATGCCAGCTCTGAACTGACACTAATTCCAGGAGACCCAAAAGATCACTGAGGCCCACCAGTCAGAGTAAGGGTATATGGAGGTCAGGTTATTAACAGAGTCTTAGCTCAGGTCCATCTCACAGTGGGTCCGGTGGGTCCCTGAACCCATCCTGTAGTGATTTCCTCAGTTCCAGAATGCATAATTGGAATGGACATACTTAGCAACTGGCAGAAACCTCACATTGGATCCCTGACATGTGGAGTAAGGGCTATTATGGTAGGAAAAACCAAGTGGAAGCCATTAGAGCTGTCCCTACCTAGGAAAATAATAAGCCAAAAGTAATACCGCATTCCTGGAAGGATGGTAGAAATTAGTGCCACCATCAAGGACTTGAAAGATGCAGGGGCGGTGACTCCCAACACATCCCCATTCAACTTGCCTATTTGGCCTGTGCACAAAACAGTTGGATCTTGGAGGATGACAGTTGACTATTATAAACATAACCAGGTGATGAGTCCAACTGCAGCTGGTGTTCCAGATTGGAGCCCTGGTGGCATAGTGATTAAGAGCTTGGCAGCTAACCAAAAAGTCAGCAGTTCGAATCCAGCAGCCACTCCTTGGAAACACTATGGGGCAGTTCTACTCTGTCCAATACGGTCGCTGTGAGTGGGAATTTACTCAAATGGTAACAGGTTTGGTTTTTTTGTTTTGGGTCCAGATGTGATTTTATTGCTTGAACAAATTAATACATATCCTAGTACCTGGTATACAGCCATTGATCTGGCCAACGCCTTTTTCTCCATATCTGTTTCAAAGGATCACCAGAAGCAGTTTGTTTTCAGCTGGCAAGGCCAACAATACACTTTCACTTGCCTGCCTCAGGGGCATATGAATTTCCTATTTTTTTATGTCATAATTTAGTCTACAGGTATTTTGACTGCCTTTCCATTCCACAGGACATCCCACTAGTTAATTACTGATGACATTATGCTGACTGGACCTAGTAAGGAAGAAGTATCAATGACTCAAGACTTAATGGTAAGATATAGAAGGTGGAAAATTAATCCGACAAAAATTCAGGCAACTTTCACCTCAGTGAAATTTCTAGGGGTCCAGTGGTGCGGGGCGTGTTGAGTTATTCCTTCTAAAGTGAAGGATAAGTTGTTACATCTGGCCCTTCCTACAACTGAAAAAGATGCACAAAGCCTGGTGGACTTCTTTGGATTTGGGAAGCAACGTATCCCTCATTTGGGTGTGTTACTCCATCCCACTTATTAAGTGACTAGAAAAGCTGCTAGCTTTGAGTAGGGCCCAGAACAACAGAAGGCTCTGCAACAGGATCAGGCTGCCATGCAAGCTGCTCTGCTACTTGGGCCATATGATGCTGCTGATCTAATGGTTATTGAAGTGTGAGTGGCAGATAGAAATGCTGTATGGAGTCTTTGGCAGGTCCATATTGGTGAATCACAGTGTAGACCCTTATGATATTGGAGCAAAGCTCTACCATCCTCTGCAGATAATTGCTCTCCTTTTGAGAAACAGCTTTTGACTTGTTGTTGGGTCTTAGTAGAGAATGAAAGTTTAACCACTGGCCACCAAGTCACTATGCAGTGTGAGCTGCCCATCATGAACTGGGTCTTGTCTGAGCCATAAAGTCATTGGACGTGCACAGCAGCACTCCATTATTAAACGGAAGTGGTATATACAAGATTGGGCTTGAGCAGAACCTCAGATCACAAGTTACACAAATGCCCATGACCCCCACTCCTGTCACATTACCTTCCTTCTCCTAGTCTGCACCTATGGCCTCATGGGGAGTTTCTTATGATCGGTTGACTAAGGAAGAGAAAACTGCTGCCTGATTTACAGCTGGTTCTCTGCAATATGCAGACACTACTCCAAAATGGATAGCATCAGCACTGCAGTCCCTTTCTGGAACCTCCCTGTTAGACAGTGGCGAAAGAATCTCCCCAGTGGGCAGAACTTTGAACAGTGCACCTGATTGTTCATTTTGCTTGGAAGGAAAGATGGCCAGATGTGTGATTGTATACTGATTCATGGGCAGAGGCTAAAGGTTTGGTTGGATGGGACTTGGAAAGAACATGACTGGAAAATTAGTATAAGGAGATATGGGGAAGACGCATGTGAGCACACCTCTCTGAATGGGCCAAAGAAATGAAGATATTTGTGTCTCATGTGAATGCCCTCCAAAGTGTGACCTTAGCAGAGGAGGATTTTAACAATCAAGTGGATAGGATGATGCATTCTGTGGATACCAGTCAGCTTCTTTCCCCAGCTACTCCCGTTATTGCCCAATGAGCTCATGAACAAAGTGACCATAGTGGCAGGGATGGAGCTTATGCATGGGCTAGCAACATGGACTTCCACTCACCAAGGCAAACCATTGCTGAGTGCCCAATCTGCCAGCAGCAGAGAGCAACACTGAGTCCCTGATATTTTTTGAAGTGATCAGCCAGCAACCTGGTGGCAGATGGATTACACTGGACCACTTCCATCATGGAAAGGGCAGTGTTTTGTTCTTAACTGGGATAGACACTTATTCAGGATATATATTTGTCCTCCCTGCACACAATGCTTCTGTCAAAACTACCAACCGTGGACTCACAGAATATCTTATCATCTACTGTCCTGGTCTCCCACACACCATTGCCTCAGATCAAGGAGCTCATGTCACAGCAGATGAAGTGCAGCAATGGGTCCAGGCTCAAATTCTGTCTTAGTCATCTAGTGTTGCTATAACAGAAATATCACAAGTGGATGGCTTTAACAAAGAGAAGTTTATTCTCTCACAGTCCAGTAGGCTAGAAGTCTGAATTCATGGTTGCAGCTCCAGGGGAAGGGTCTCTCTGTCAGCTCTGGAGAAGGGTCCTTGTCATCAGTCTTCCCTTGGTCTTGGGGCATCTCAGCACAGGAACCTTGTGTCCAAAGGACGCACTCTGCTCTCGAAACTGCTTTCTTGGTGGTATGAGGTTCCCATGTCTCTCTGATTACTTCTCTCTTTTATATCTCAAAAGAGGTTGGCTTAAGACACTACATAATCTCGTAAACCTCATCAGTGTAATTGCTGCTAATCCATTTTATTACATCATAGTGATAGGATTTACAACACATAGAGAAGTCACATAAAATGGTGAACAATCACACAATACTGGGACTCATGACTGAGCTAAGTTCACAGATATTTGGGGGGGACAAAATTCAATCCATGACAACTGGTCTCACCATGTTCCCCATCAGCCTGAAGCAGCTGGTTTGATAGAACAATGGAATGGCCTTCTAAAGACACAATTATGGTTCTAGCTAGGTGGCAATACCTTGCAGGTTTGGGGCAATGTTCTCCAGGAGGCTTTATATGCTCTAAACCAGCCTCCAATATATAGTGCTCTTTCTCCCATAGCCAGGATTCATAGGCCCAGGAATCAAGGGTGGAAATGGGAGTGGTACCACTCGCTATTACCCCTAATTACCCACTAGCAAAATTTTTGTTTCCCGTTTCTGCAAACCTAGGCTCTGTGAGTCTAGAGGTCTTTAGTTTCAAGGAAAGGAATGCTCCCACCAGAAGACACAAGACTGATTCCATTGAAATGGAAACTGACAATGTCACCTGGCCACTTCGGGCTCCTCATGCCTCTGGATCATCCAGCAAAGAAGGGAGTTACCATATTGGCTGGTGTGATTGATCCTGATTACCAAGGAGAAATTGGATTGATATTACATAATGGAGGTAAAGAAGAGTATGTCTGGAATACAGGAAATCCCTTAGGATCATGCCCTGTAATTAAAGTCAATGGAAAACTAAAGCAACCCAATTTCCACACAGCTACTAATGTTCCAGTCCCTTCAGGAATGAAGGTTTGGGTTACCCCACCAGGCAAAGAACCATGACCAGCTGAGGAGCTTGCTGAGGGTAAAGAGAATACAGAATGGGTGATGGAAGAAGGAAGTTCTAAATACCAGCTATTATCATGTGACCAGTTGCAGAAATGAGGACAGTAATCATTAGGAGAATTTCTCCATTGTTTTGTTACGCATATGTGTACGCAGACATGTATATTTAGTATTTTTGTTTTCTTCTCTCCCTTATCCCATTGTCGTTGTTGTTACCAAAAAAAAAAAAAAAACAAACAAACCCATTGCCATCGAGTCAATTCCGACTCATAGCGACCCTATAGGACAGAGTAGAACTGCCCTATAGGGTTTCCAAGGAGCGCCTGGTGGATTCGAATTGTCAACCTTTTGGTTAGCAGCCATAGCTCTTAACCACTGCACCACCAGGGTTTCCGTTGTTGTTGTTAGGTGCCATCAAATCAGTTCCGACTCATAGCGACCCTGTGTACTACACAGCGAAACACTGCCCAGTCCTACACCATGCTCACGATCATTGTTATGCTTGAGCCCATTGTTGCAGCCACTGTGTCAATCCATCTTGTTGAGGTTCTCCCTTTTTTCACTGACCCTGTACTTTACCAAACATGATGTCCTTCTCCAGGCCTTACCCCATTAGTCATTATAAAAATAAAAGATGTAAACAGGGCTAGTGCGTTTTCAGTTGTACCCATGTTAGTTGCATCATGTTAGGTGCAAGTATGACTTTATAATTTTCTTTATCTAGAGATTATGTATGATCTAAGGAGATGTGAACAGGCGCCAAGTTGACAAGGGGTATTGATTAACCTTATGTGTCAAACTGGCTGGGCCATGATTCTGAGTGGTTTGGCAGACACTGTGCAATCATCCTCCATTTAGTGATCCGACGTGAGCAGCCAATCAGTTGGAAGGGGAATTTTCTTGGAGGTGTGGCCTGCATCTACAAATCTTCTCACAGGTTACAATCTAAGTTCCCTTGAATCATGTACCTATCCTGGCCTAATCAGTGATATTTCAATGTAATTCAAAGCAGTTTCCCTGAGCAGAACTTATTTGCATTAAAAGAGGACAGTGGGTGCAGCTGCTAGTATGACTGTTATGTGCAATATATCTCACTTCTTGGATGTAATGCATGCAAGTCTTCTTATAATTTCAAAGATGATCTACTATCACATAAAAAACTAAAAATGTATTCAAACCTTCCACAACAGGTAGGAACAATTACTCTATCCAAAAGTGATATAAAGAGTTATGTTAAACAATAAAAAATGCCGCCCCCGACACATTCACTTCCTAATCCCTAGAACCTGAAAATATTACATTATATATCAAAAGACTGAATATTAACTTCTATGGCAAAAATTGTAATTAAGTTAAGGATATTCAGAGGAATTCTAGGTGAGTCCAAAGACATGTATCTTTGGATGCAATCACATGTATCCTTATAAGAGAGAGGCAGAGAGAGATTAGACAAATACACGCAGAAGAGAATGTTATGTGAAGAGAGGCAGAGACTGGACTGATGTGGAGAAAGGCAGAAGCCAAGGAGTTCCAGGCATCCACCAGAAGCTAGAAAAGGTGAGGAACTGATTCTACCCTAGAGCCTCCAGAAGGAGGATGACCCTGTCAACACTTTGATTTTGGACCTCTGACCTCCAGAACTGTAAGAGAATATATTTCTTTTGTTTTAAGCCACCAGGATTGTAGTAATTTGTTATAGCAGCCACAGGAAAGTAATACAGATTTTGATATTGGACATGGCTCTGCTAACACCTGGATTTTGGACTTCTGACTTCCAGAAATGTGAAAGAATAAATTTCTGTTGTTTTAAGCCACCAAAATTGTGGTAACTTGTTACAGCAGCAACATGAAACTAATACAAGAGGTGATTTTCAAAGTTGTTTTACCTATTGGTCCACAGTCTCCAGTTATTTTATATTAGTCCTCTAGTTCCCTTGGGGACCTATCCAGATTTTACTCCTGCTTCTGGACTAAATTCTAAATTTAAGCACCATAAACATCTTCTATTTATCAGTGGTTTACAATAATCAGTGGCATAGGAAAACCAAAGGAGACTCATCAACAATTCAGATTCCTGGGTCCCAGCACAGACATTGAGATAGCACCTAAGAAATTAAATTTTTAACAAGTAGTTCAGATCATTTTGATAAGCCTAAGGGCACATTTTGAAAATCAAGTACAGTCATGTGTTGCTTAACATCCATGATAAAAAAAAAAAAAATTTTTTTTTTTTTTTTTATACATGATAGGTTCTGTGAAATAGGACATTATGTGATTTGGACGTTGTGTGAACACTGTATTACAGGCAGTCCCTGAGTTATGAACTGTACCATTATATGGCTGGCAGCGCAATCTCTTTGTATACGAGAGTCATGAGATAGGAGTGTTGCGTTCGGGAAGCTTTTGCATTCACTACATCCAGTTATGTCCACTATGCCGCATTCTCCAATTGGGGTTTCTGAACTCTATCATAACATTACAGGACCCAGACGTATATGCAGTCAGACCTTGCCTGAACAGACGTTATGTGGCACATGGCTATATTTAAAATAGTGGAGGAAACGTGAAAGATTAGTGCACCAAGAAGAGTTAGGTTTAGCAGTGACAGAAAATCAACAATAATACTGACTTAAAAAGATAGTTCATTTCTCTCACGTACAAAAAAACCAGCCAACCCAACCCATTGCCATTGAGTCGATTCCGACTCATAGTGACCTTATGAGACAGAGTAGAACTGCCTCATAGAGTTTCCAAGGAGCATCTGGTGGATTTGAACTGCCGACCTTTTGGTTAGCAGCCGTAGCACTTAACCACTGCACCACCAGGGTTTCCCACGTATAAAAAGAGGCAAGCAAATTAGGACTGAGATGGCCCTCCATTGTGTAAGGGACTGGCTTCCTTCTAAATTATTTTTCCTTCTATCTTGCTTCTACTCTGTCTTCAGCATGGACCTTCCACCTCATGTGTCCAATACGGCTGTTTGAGATCCAGCCATCATGTCCACATTTGTCACGTGGGAAATTACCTTGCTGCAACAGTAGCCTCTAAGTACACTACTATGGAAGCTATTATAGAGGTCATGGAACAGAAAGACTTGCAAATCAAGTGACGATGTTCAAATTATGGGGTTTATTAAATCAGTTTAAATTTCACAGCGAAAAGGATTAAAAACAAGGAGAAAGATGGCATCTTAGTTATCTAGTGCTGCTATAACAGAAATACCACAAATGGGTGACATTAAGAAATAGAAATTTATTTTCTCACACTTTAGGAGGCTAGAAATCTGAATTCAGGGCATAGTTCTCAGGGAAAGCTTTCTCTCTGTCGGCTCTGGGAGAAGATCCTTGTGTCCTTTCAGCTTCTCGGAGATCTCATGTGGCATGGCATCTATCTCCTCCCCCATCTCTGCTTGCTTGCTTAGTTGCTTGCTCAGTCTGCTCTTTTTTATATCTCAGAAGATATTGATTTAAGAAACATCCCACACTAATACTGTCTTATTAACATAACAAAGAAAATCCATTCCCAAATGGAATTATAACTATAAGTACATATTTTTGGGGACACAATTCAATCCATAACAGATAGGGTAACAGGTTAACACACTTAGGATAAAATCCTGGATTATATGTTTATACATCCCATTTTGCTCTCTGCCACATCAGTGTTCCCCTTTTGATGGTATAGTTATGAGGAGCAGAACTGGAACTTGAGCAAGGAAGCTTGACAAACAGAAAGTGTATGGAACCAACACACTTATTTGCTCTACCATCAACAACCAAAGGTGAGTGTGCCTGGCTACAAATGTAATTCACTAATTACCCTGGGGAACATCTATGGTTACTATCTATGTTTGTGTTGTTGTTGTTAAGTACCGTCGAGTTGGTTCCGACTCATAGCCACCCTATGTACAACAGAATGAAACACTGTCCGGTCCTGCGCCATCCTCGTGATCATTGCTATGTATGAGCCCATTGTTGCAGCCACTGTGTCAGTCCATCTCATCAAGGATCTTTCTCTTTTTCACTGACCCACTACCTTACAAGTATGATGTCCCTCCCCAGGAACTGGTCCCCCCTGATAACGTTTGTAGGGCAGAGCAAATGTGGGGACAGAATGAGACCGGGATGAGCATCACTAATGGATAGATGTGTTAGCTTTCTATTGCTGTGTAACAAATTACCATGAGTTTAAGGAGTTTAAAACAATACTGATTTATTAGCTCATAGTTCTGTAGGTTAGAAATTTGACACTGTAGGACTGGGTTCTCTGCTCAAGGTTATCACACAGCTGAAATCAAGGTGCCAGTTAGGCTGAGTTCTTGCCTGGAGGCTCTTGGCGAAAATCTGCTTCCAAGCTTATTCTGGTTGGCAGAATTCAGTTCCTTGAAGTGGCAGGACTGAGGTCCTTGTTTCCTTGTTGGCTATCAGCTGGGGGCCACTCTTAACTCCTGGAGGCTGCTCACATTTTTTTTTGCCATGAGGCCCCCTCCATCTTCAAGGCTGCCATAGTGCATCAACTCCTTCTCATGCTTTGAATCTCTGACAGAACATTTCTGTGTCTGACTGTTAGACCCAGGCTTAAAGGACTCATAGAGTTAGGTCAGGCCCACCAGAATAATCTCTCTATCTTAAAGTTAACTGATTTGGGATCTTAATTCTGTCTACAAAATCCCTTCACAGCAACATCTACGTTAGTGATTGATTGAGTAACTGGGAGAAGATATGTGTACACCAGTGGTCAGAAAATTTGGGGGTCATTTTACAATTCTGCCTATCACAGGAGCCAGTTTAGGGATGACATAGCTGTCAGTCTAGAGGTGTATCTTTACCTTGTGACTCAATCTTTCCACCCCTTTCTACCTATAAATAGCCTTCTTGTTTGGCCTATCATGTACTCTATTTATTATGTCTAACTTGAACATGTCTTATAAGTTACCAACTTACAACTTATATTTAGTATATTTTGTGAATTCTGTCTATGTCTATAAGCAACTTGCTTATACATAATCTATGCTCAACATATTCTATGACTTTTATCTATATCTCGTAAGCTACTACCTTACCTAGTACCTAGGCTTAATACTTCCTATAAGTTCCAAAGATCTTATTTGTTTGTCCTATCCTCTACGGCAGAATTGAACATTCTCAAAAAACATAGCAACCATACATTATAATGTTTCATTCGGCAAGAAAGAAGAGGAAGTAAAAACAGTATGTCCCCTCGCTTTAAGGATTTTCACAAATAACATTTCTGCTTACATTCCACTGGTAAGACCTTAGTCATATGGTCATACTTAGCTTAAAGAAAGACAAGGAAAAGCAGTCTTTATTTTGGGTAGTTATGTGCCTAGATAAAAATTGAGTGTTCTGTTACAAGGAAGAAGGAGAGAAACAGAGGGTAGAGGACAATTAGAAATTTCTACTATAATACCAACCAAATAGCAAAAACAGTAAATTTGAAGTAGGGGCTATGGTTGTAGCCTTCATGTCTACAACTGGTTGTGAGGCAGTAGCTAGTATTTATGATTTATGACTTACCTAGACAATGTTCGTTGACTTCTGTCAGCATTTAAGCTTGTCTGATTCCATCCCTCCCTTACCTTCTCTTCACATACATGTTCCCTTCCTCTCACCATCCCTGCAGCCAGTGGAGTGACTCAAATCTTCATTTCTGAGAGCAATGAATCATTTGTGCTCTGCCTGCATAGATGTCTGGTACCACTAGATAACAGCAAAAGGAGATGACCCTAGGAGTTTTCTAGGATTCTTTCTATACCTTTCTATTCCCCTTTATAATCAAGATCCATCATCCAACTCCAGCTTAAGTCTTTACGTCCTTTTCTGCCTCTTGCTTTAGTGGCACAGAGGTCTGAAATAGCCAGTGGCAGCTTCTACTTCAAATTTATTTCCACTATTACCACATCCCATTGTTCCCTTTGGTACTGAAACTTGAGAGCAGAGAGCCCATGGTTATAAATTCAGGAGACAAATTCTGAAAACGGGTTATTAAGTCTGATCATGAGCAGTGCTTCCTAGAATCTTATTCTTTACTATAGGAGAGAAATTATCATTGTAGGTCACTGGTTCTGAACATAGATCACATTCTGCAAGACAGGATTTTAACTGTGCAAAATGGGGTTCCCAATCTGATAAACCCTGGTTAAATTGTCAATAAAATGGTTTACTTCCTAATATGACCAATTTGTGGACACAAGAGAGTAGGATGGCAATAAATTTAAAGGGATTCGGCTTCATTTCTTTTGCTGTGAAGAATGACCTGAGGCAATGTGGATGGAACGCCATAGTGGTATATAATGCATTTAGTAAGTTTATAGATGATAGCACTGTAAGCATGAAAACAAATACACAATCAGAGTGAGTCTAAGTGAAGACAAAACATTGCCCTGTACATGTCAAGAGGAGCCCAGTGAAGTTGATCTACAATTAGGGAGATGTCTTTTCCTTTAAAGTATGGTTGTTTACTGATCACTGTTTCTGGCAAATCAGAACTTAAGGAATGCTACAGACAAGTTAGCCTTGGTAAGGAGACATCCAAGTGATAGATTCATGATAGTTTCCTTCATTGCTACCATTGCTACTTTGTGCATGAGTCCATTGAACAAGAACCAGGCCAAGGATGATGGACAACCACAGTGTAAGTCATACCATCCAAGTAATTAAACCATCAAGTTTTGAGCAAAGATTGTCTGAAATATCAGGATGAGTTCAGAACTGATTGGGCCAACTGTGCAACAAATTCAAATTATGGCTCCAATTATATGTTATCTCTAAGCTCCCATTCTGACCAGTGGAATTAGAGGTGTCCTGACTCGATGGCACTGGGTTTGGTTTTGGTTTTTGGTTTGGTTTCTTAGAGTTTAGTATGTTTAGCCACAGTCAGTATCAAATTGTTCACAAAAAGTTTGATCCTTGCTTTCTCCCAGCGTGTGATACTATATCATCCTTTCTGAGGGTACCTCATCATCATCCATTCAGAGATTCTGTATTTATAACTCATTTAAATCAGGGAATTGCCTAAAAGTCTGCCATTCTATTACTATGATTTAAGTCACTCTTTTTTAGGTTCAGTATTTTCTGAAATACATATTAAGCAACATTTTAGTTAAGCTGGTTGTCAAATTTTTCTTGCAAATACCATTGTTTTGAATCTAAAACCATTGATATCTGGAGTGAAGTATCTTTTGGAAATACTCAGATTACAGTGCCTAATTACCTGTTATTATTACTATTTTTAACTTCAGCAACAACTGTGCCTGGGTAAATAATCCATTTTATTTTCTAAATAGCTGCTGTCATGGATTGAATTGTGCCCCCTAAAAATAAGTGTCAACTTGGCTAGGCCATGATTCCCAGTATTGTGTGATTGTCCACCATTTTGTCATCTGATGTGATGTTCCTATGTGTTGTAAATCCTACCTCTAGAATGTTAATGAGGCAGGATTAGAGGCAGTTATGTTAATGAGGCAGGACTCAATCTACAAGATTAGATTGTGTTTTAAGCCAATCTCTTTTGAGATATAAAAGAGAGAAGCAAGCAGAGAGATGGGAGGGATAGGGGGGTGGGGGGAGGGACTTCACACCACCAAGAAACAAGAGCCAGGAGAATAGCACATCATTTGTACCTGGGGTCATTGTGCTAAGAAGCAACTCAACTGGGGAAGATTGATGACAAGTGCCTCCCCCCAGAGCCAACAAAGAGAGAAAGGCTTCCCCTTGAGCTGGCACCTTGAATTCAGACTTCTAGCCTCCTAGGCTGTGAGAGAATAAATTTCTCTTTGTTAAAGCTATCCACTTGTGGTATTTCTGTTATAGCAGTACTGGATAACTAAGACAGCTGCCATTTGGGCAGGATTATTTGCTCAGCATACAGACTGAATAAAGTGAAAGGATACAACTCTACCACACACTTTTTCCAATTTTAAACCACGCACTACCCTCTTGATCCATGTACAGGTTCCACATGAGCGCAATTAAGTGTTCTGGAATTCCCATTCTTTGTAATGTTATCCATAATTTGTTATGATTTACACGGTTGAATGCCTTTGTGTAGTCAGTAAAGCACAGGTAAACATCTTCCTGGTATTCTCTGCTTTCAGCCAAGATCTATCTGATATTATCAATGAAATTCCTTTCTCCACACTCTCTTCTGAATCTGGCTTGAACTTCTGGCCGTTCCCTGTTGATGTACTGGCGCAGTTGTTTCTGAATTCAGCAAAACTTTGCTAGCATGTGTTATTAATGACACTGTTTGATAATTTCGGTATCCTGTTTGATTGCCTTTCTTTGGAGTAGGTACAAATACGGATCTCTTCTAGTTGGTCGGCCAGGTAGATGTCTTCCAAATTTGTTAACAGAGATGAATAAGTGCTTTCAATGTTGGATCTGTTTGTTGAAGCATTTCAGTTGGTATTCCTTCAATTTCTGGAGCCTTGTTTTTCACCAATGCCTTCAGTGAAGCTTGGACTTCTTCCTTCAGTACCGGAAGTTCTTGATCATATGTTACCTCCTGCAATTGCTGAGCATCAACCAATTCTTATTAGTACAGTGTCTGTGTATCCCTTTCACCTTCTTTTGATACTTTCTGCATCATTCAACTTTTTGCCCATAGAATCTTTCAGTAATGCCAATCAACCTTCACTGACTCTCTGCATCTCCCTTTTTTTGTGTGTGAATATGTTTATAATGGCTAAATTGAAATTTTTTTTCTGATAAATTTGACACCTGGTCACTCTCACAGGCAGTTTCTGTTGCTTTCTTTGCATGCCGCATAATTTTTTTGTTCCAAATTGGATATTTTAGATAGTATATAGTAGCGACTCTGGGTAAAAAAAAAAAAAAAAAAGGTTCTCTAGCACTTGTTATTTTTATTTGTTTATTGACTGGCTGGGTTATTTTCATGAAGTCTACCTCCCTGCCTCCACGGACAGTATTAAACCTATGATGCTGGTCCTCAGAGAGGTATAGCTATGGGTATGCTCACACTCACCCTGTGGATGACAGTGGTTTTGGTAGGGCTCTCTTCTGCTTTCCCTGACTTCACTCAGCTGTTAAATCCCACTAATCGCTGGGTGATTCCTGTTGTTTTAAACAACACCCTGGGACATAAATTGATCTACAAACTAATCCAATAAAATTCTGGCTCCTGTGAAAGAACAGTTTCTGAGGTCAGTGTTTGGTATTTGTTCTGACCCCAGGAGAGTTCCTCCCAGCTGTCTTATGCACCAACTCCTACTGTTCTACAGTTTAGCTTGCATCTTGAATCTTCTCCCAAATGCCTTTCACCACAACCTCCACTATTTTGAAAGTACACTTATGCTTGAATTTCTCCTCACTCTGTTGCAAATGAAGCAATTCCTTTGGAAAGAGATTAGGAGCTGTCTGTTTTATGGCTGCTTTTCCCCCAGTCAAAATCTCTGATCCATGCCTCTGGGGCTGGGGGCAGTTCACTGGCAAACTTCTATGTGACATCAGTGTTCTAGATGCTGAACATTCAGTAGAGAAGGGAGGTAGTACTCTGAGGTCCTCTAGGCTTGCATCTCTTAAAGTGAAACCACCATCTAAGCAGCCAGAGCAAGGGTAATCAGGCTCCCAGTACTCTCAGTTTGCTGAGGGCCTAAGGTAAAGTCTCTCTTCCATGCACAGGGACTAAGTGTAAGAAGGGAGCCGTGCCTCTCAACTGCGCTCATGCAGGATTTAGCTTCAACAACAGATAGCTGGGAGCAGCTATCTGTTTTCTTTCTTCCTGCTCCTCCCAGGAAGAAAGCCCTCTCATCGGGAGCTTGGGGAGAGGGAGCCCTGTGTTCCTGGTTGCAACAATCTGAAGTCTCCACCTTGTTGAGCTGGAAGGGGTTGAGGGAGGGACTGGTCTTGGTTCAAATATCACATACACTTGCCTTTCTTACTGATTTGTATAGATTTTCTTGAGTAGATGTTTCTTCATTTGCTGCTTGTCCTCAGAATCATTTCCAGAGACTTTAAATGGTTTTCTTTTTATAAATTTTACCAGTTTCACTGGAAAGCAGATCCACAGAGCTCCTTGCATTGTCATGCTAGAAGTCTACCTCTCATTTTTTTTTTTTTTTTTTTTCTGACTCTGTGTTTTGTTTTTGTCTCTGGTTCTTGGCCAAGTTTGGTTTCAGATCTTTCACATAGCTGATAAATAATTCCCCGTTAGTGCCAGAAATGGTTGAAAATGTGATTTTATGATCTGAATTGGTGATCTCTATTGACTTGATGGGAATCCACTCTCTATTGGTTGGAATATGGAAGAAAATTTTGTTTGTTAATATTCTTTTTGTTTGTCTGTTAAGAAATAAAGTTTAATTCTCATGGAATCCAGAAATCTGGATTCCATGGAAGTTGAAGTGACCCACACAAGCTATCGCCCTGAGATGATCTTTGAACCTTGATCCTTGAGGAAACTGGTCACCTAAGAGTCACCTTTAAGTCAAACAATAAAACCCAAAACCAAATCCACTGCCATCAGGTTGATTCTGACTCACAGCAACCTTATAGTACAGAGTAGAACTGCTCCATAGGGTTTCCAACGTTGCTGGGTGGAAACTCCAGATTTTGTTTGGGGCAACTTGTCTCAGACAATAAATGAGAGACTGAGGTGGGGGATCAGAAAGGCACCTTTATTTCATTGCACAAGGAAAGGAAGAGTCGGGGCTGCTGCTGCCAAGACTGCAAAGCCAGGTTGAGAAGGAAGATTACCTTTATGGGGTTTACAAGCAGGAAGTTCATACAAGTTACATCAGCAACATTCTTAATCATACTACACAAGTGTAATGGGGTTTACATATAACTTCATGCATTGTATATTCAGAAAATGGTGGTTAAACTCCACCCAGAGGTGGGGAAGGTACTATGTATGAGATACTTAATAAGCTAAAAGGTTACACAGAATGTCAACATGGTACTTAAACCAGTTTCCACTGATTTCCTCTAGTTTTGGGCAGTAGTTACGGAAAGGGGAAACCAGGATGTTAATGTAAAGCTAGGGGATATGCCAAGCATATCTTACCAAGGCTATAAGCAATCTGCCACATCTTTCTCCTATGGAACGGCTAATGGGTTCGAACCACTAACTTTTTGGTTAGTAGCTGAGTGCTTTAACCACTGTGCCATCAGGGCTCCTTAAGTCAAACAATAACAAACTGCCCATTGCCATCAAGTCGATTCTGACTCATAGCGACCCTATAGGACAGAGTAGAACTGCCCAATAGAGTTTCCAAGGAGCACCTGGCGGATTCGAACTGCCTACCTCTTGGTTAGCAGCCATAGTACTTAACCGCTATGCAACCAGGGTTTCCATCAAACAATAGTCTAGCTTATTAGTAAAGATCATTTTGCCCCAAGCATTGTGCGCTTTTGAAGAATTATTTATGTGCAGTCAGTTTCGAGAAACAGAAACTCCAAAGGTCAGATTAGGGCTATTTTAAAAAAAAATTTTTTTTTTTAGGGCAAATCAGTAATATTTTAATTATTCTTCGAGACAATACTGTATGCAATCCTACTGACCAAAAATTATTTTGCTAGAGATAAGCTGGAGTATAAGACTCTTTGGAAGGTCTCTCTTCTTTGGTGGAACCTTTTTGACTCCCTAGTCAAAATGTTACCCTGGTTTGCAAATCATATATTAAATAAACTTCAATCAATCTCTATTATTAGCTTAATATGATTTTTATTTTAAGATTTTTTTAATCGTTTGTAAATTCAAATTAATTAAGAAAATATTTCATGCTCACTGGAAAGGATAATCATCCTTAGGTATTGTGACCGGGGAGTTTTTATTTTCTGAGTTTACTTTTATCTATTTTTATTTACCATAGCAATAGATAAAAGTAAACTCAGAAAATACAAACTCCCCTGTCACAATACTTAAGGATGATTATCCTTTCCAGTGAGCATGAAATATTTTCTTAATTAATTTGAATTTACAATTAAACAATGTTAAAATAAAAATCATATTAAGCTAATAATAGAGACTGATTGAAGTTTATTTAATATATGATTTGCAAACCAGGGTAACATTTTGACTAGGGAGTCAAAAAGTTTCCACCAAAGAAGGGAGATCTTCCAAAGATTCTTATACTAAGGTGGAAACCCAGGTGGCGTAATGGTTAGGTGCTATGGCTGCTAATCAAAAGGTCAGCAGTTCCAATCCGCCAGGAGCTCCTTGGAAACTCTATGGGGCAGCTCTACTCTGTCCTACAGGGTCGCTATGAGTCAGAATTGACTCGATGGCCCTGGGTTTGTTTTGGTTTGGGTATTGCTAAGACTCAGAGGAGTCCCTGAGTGGTGAAAATGGCTAACACACTCATCTGTTAACCCAAAGTTTGGCAGTTCGAGTCCACCTAGAGGTGCCTCAGAAGAAAGGCCTGCTGATCTACTCCCCAAAAATCAAGCATTGAAAACTCTATGGAGCACAGTTTTACTCTGACACATATAGGGTTGCCATGAATGAGAATGATTCAAGGGCAACTGGTTTGATTTTAGATCCCTGGGTGGCACAAATGGTTAACGTGCTTGGCTACTAACCAAAAGGTTGGAGGTTTAAGTTCACTTAGAGGTGCCTTGGAAGAATGGCCTGGTAATGTATTTCCAAAAAATCAGCTGGTGAAAACCCTATGGAACACAGTTCTACTCTGACACACGTGGGGTCACCAGGAGTTGGAATTGACACCAAGTGGTTTTTAAGGTTATAGAACTGAATTCCAAGTTCCCAATATGTCTTTGTTGTTGTTGTTAAGTGCCATTGAGTTGGTTCCAACTCATAGCGACCTTATGTACAACAGAACGAAACACTGCCCGGTCCTGAGCCATCCTTACAATCGTTGTTATGCTTGAGCTCATTGTTGTAGCCACTGTGTCAATCCACCTTGTTGAAGGTCTTCCTCTTTTCCGCTCACGCTGTACTCTGCCAAGCATGATGTCCTTCTCCAAGGGACTGATCCCTCCTGACAACATGTCCGAAGTATAGTATGTAAGATGCAGTCTCGCCATCCTTGCCTCTAAGGAGCATTTTGGCTGCACTTCTTCCAAGACAGATTTGTTCGTTCTTTTGGCAGTCCATGGTATATTCAAAATTCTTCACCAACACCACAATTCAAAGGCGTCAACTCTTCTTCTGTCTTCCTTATTCATTGTCCAGCTTTCACATGCATATGATGTGATTGAAAATACCACGGCTTGGGTCAGGTGCACCTTAGTCTTCAGGGTGACATCTTTGCTCTTTAACACTTTGAAGAGGTCCTTTGCAGCAGATTTGCCCAGTGCAATGCGTCTTTTGATTTCTTGACTGCTGCTTCCATAGCTGTTGATTGTAGATCCAAGTAAAATGAAATCCTTGACAACTTCAATCTTTTCTCCGTTTATCATGATGTTGCTCATTGGTCCAGTTGTGAGGATTTTTGTTTTCTTTATGTTGAGTTGTAATCCATACTGAAGGCAGTGGTCTTTGATCTTCATTAGTAAGTGCTTGAAGTCCTCTTCACTTTCAGCAAGCAAGGTTGTGTCCTCTGCATAACGCAGGTTGTTAATGAGTCTTCCACCAATCCTGATGCCCCGCTCTTCTTCATATAGTCCAGCTTCTTGGATTATTTGTTCAGCATACAGATTAAATAGGTATGGTGAAAGAATATAACCCTGACGCACACCTTTCCTGACTTTAAGCCAATCAGTATCCGCTTGTTCTGTCCCAACAACTGCCTCTCGATCTATGTAAAGGTTCCTCATGAGCATAATTAATTGTTCTGGAATTCCCATTCTTCTCAGTGTTATCCATAGTTTTTCAGTTTGTCGTACTGTGGGGGCTTGTGTGTTGCTGTGATGCTGGAAGCTATGCCACCGGTATTCAGATACCAGCAGGGTCACCTATGGAGGACAGGTTTCAACTGAGCTTCCAGACTAAGACAGACCAGGAAGAAGGACCCGGCAGTCTACTTCTGAAAAGCATTAGCCAGTGAAAACCTTATGAATAGCAGCAGAACTTTGTCTGATATAGGGCTAGAAGATGAGCCCCCCAGGTTGGAAGGCACTCAAAAGATGACTGGGGAAGAGCTGCCTCCTCAAAGTAGAGTCGACCTTAATGAGATGGATGGAGTAAAGCTTTCGGAACTTCATTTGCTGATGTGGCATGACTCAAAATGAGAAGAAACAGCTGCAAACATCCATTAATAATCAGAACCAATATGTCTTAGTATCTGTAATTGCAAATAGCCTATACTTGACATTGTGTAAATATAAAATAATATTCTACTCTTAGAATATATTAATAAATTAATTATGAGGTCTCTAAACTTAAAGGAGGTCTGACTTGACTGGTTTATAGAGACTAAAGAGATCTTACAACCTATAAGGAAACAAATTTCAGGAAAAAAACTTGAATTTCTAATATTTCAAATATGCTGGCCTTTTAAGAAGAAAAAACGTTCTCATAGAAACTGCTATCTCAGAAGTATTTTTATATAAGATCCCAAGTTCATGGGACCATGAAGAATCCTTAGGCAAATGGAGCTGATTTGATAGTTTTGTTTTAAAAGAACTACATGGCTTCTAATTGATTTAATCAGTGTGAAGTACACCTACTCCTTCTTATCGACTATCTTGTTATCTGCCATTTCACATTTAAGACAATAGTAAAAAATCAACCATCCACTTTTGCACATTAATGACCCCTCTGACATGTACACCTTGAACACGTATAGCTTGTCATGAGTGCATGAGGGAGGAGCAGCACCATCTCCAGGGTGTTTAACCCCAGTCTGGAACCCACCAGTGCCCAGTGATCCAGCTCCTCTGGACTTGCTCCTCCCCTCCCTTCTCTCAGCTCTCTTCCAAAGCTCCCCACCCTCTGCCCCATGCTTGCCTTACATGCAGGCACCAGCTAGTGGATGCCAGGAGTTGGGTGCAGGTACTGGGCATCTCTTTCATCTGTGGAGCTGTTCCCCAGCCAAGGCTGCTGCACACCGCACAACCCACTCTGCCTCACTTCCTGCACTGAGTGCACCACGGAGCCTGAGCGGGGACACTGGGCCACTGAGGATGCCCAGCCAGCTGCCTGTAGCATGGATTTGGATTCCGGCAAGCAGACCAAGAACAAACCCATGACAACCACAGGTACAGAGGGGCCACAGCCAGCCAGACGGGAGGGCTGGGGCTGGGGAGAACGGAAAACCAAGCAGAAAATTTCAAGTACTTCGCATAATGCTGACTTGCGCATAATAACCTGGTCTTAGGAACCTACTCTACTCTAGTTCTACTCTGTCCTATAGGGTCGCTATGAGACGACACTGGGTTTAGGAACCTACTCAAGCTGATAAGTGAGGAGTAGGTGTATACACTATTTGACATTAAAGCTCTTAAAAATCTCATAAATTAGCCATCAAACTTTAGCCAGACAGATAAAAACTTCGAGCATATCAAATGAATTCCCTTTTTAATAAACCATTTAAACTTTGTTGTTGTTGCATAGCTCTTATAATATAACCCGTGAAGTGACAAAAATGAACACACTTATTAGCTGACATATATATATATATATCCTTTCTTTGTGGCGTAAAAAGTGAAAGTATATAAAAATAAATGATAACAAATATCTGTTAAATCAATTTAACATCAGTAAGTTACCTAAAAGATCTTGGAAGTTATTTTAAGACTCTATACCACAAAACATAATTACTGTTGAAATAAAGTTTAAATATTCTTTTTCATTCAAATTTTTACCATTTCCCTTTTTTTCCCCAAGGTTCCCCAAGTCCTTCAAGCTTTTATCTGCTAGTTTTGGAAATCATGTCCCCGGGCCACTTCAGGTGTGTCTCTTTGTAGTTATTATGCCTTGGCTTCTTAGAGTTCCTCTACAACAGAGAGAATTTGTTTACAGTTCTTTTATGCTGGGAATGCACCTAATTTCTGATAACTATAGTAAGACAGGAGCTCTGGTGGGACAGTGGTTAAGTGTTTGGCTGCTAAGCAAAATGTCAAAATGTCAACAGCTTGAATCATTCCAGCCACTCCTCGGAAACCCTATGGGCAGCTCTACTCTGTCCTATAGGGTCCCTAGGAGTTGGAATCTACTCCATGACAATGGGTTTGGGTTTTTTATAGTAAGACAGCATTTTGCTACATACTTTTGTTGTAAAAGGCCTTTCTTTAGTTGAGAGGGGTCTTTTAAAGGCTTCGCTGAAGCTACATGGCCTCAGAGACTAGGACCGAGGAAGCCTGATCCTGCCTATCATTGGCTCATGATGAGAGAAAAGAATTAGTTGTCTCAATTCACTTGCATATGTTTAAGTTGACTTGGGTACTTTGAAAGACAAAAGATAATTAAATTCTCTCCCTTTTATTCTTTACTATTCTTTTGATAAGTAGTAGTGCTTTTTCTTTATTATAACCCTTTATCTACCTAGTAAATACCAAAGTTATTTAGCATTTTTATAAGTGAATCTATCAAATCTTGGCTAGCCAATTTTTTTTCTCTAGGCTTGTTCTATGCCTCCCTTTTCCCATTTTATTCTAAGACGAAATTACCCTTTTTCCTTAAACAAAACATATTTCATGTAACATATTCCAAAAAAAAACCAAACCCAGTGCTATTGAGCCTATTCCGACTCATAGCGACCCTATAGGACGGAGTAGAATTGCCCCATAGAGTTTCCAAGGAGCGCCTGGCAGATTTGAAATGCCGACCCTTTAGTTAGCAGCCATAGCACTTAACCACTATGCCGCCAGGGTTTCTACCTTAAGTTAATTAGAAAAATTTCAGTTTTAAGATTGGACATACTACAGAACATAAAAATCTTTGCCAGAACAAATTCACATTCATTAATTCCTAGAAATATTTGGACTATTAAATTATATAACAGCTTATTTGTCATTAAACTAATTCTAATTTAATAACACCATGTTAGTTTTTTTTGATGTAGTGGTAGGAAGTCACCATGTTTCCACAACCCTGTCTCCTGCATGCTCCATAGGATCCTTCAGAGAAGCAATTTAGAATAACCTTTGTCCTCTGGAGGCCTCAATTACACCAACCAAAATGAACAACTCATCCTTTTCTCCAGCGCCCCCCTCAATGAGCCAATCTGCATCAGTGTCCCAGAGCAGCCACTGAAAGCCCAGTGAGAGAAGCAGCCCTTTCTGGGAACTGAACCAAGACCTCTTCAATAAACCAATGAAAAACAGCAGCCACAGTCCCCAACCTACCATATGACAGAAACCCAGACACCACTCTTCAAACCAGAGGCAAATTCTCAGAAAAAAATGAAACAGAAAACCATATAAACTCATCATCCTGTGAGGCCGGCTCAAAGACTATGTTTATACAATGCCACACAACATTAATAACCCAGCTTACAGCAATTCTTTGCTAAGATTGATCCAATCCAACATCAAAACTGGTTCTGGGACAACTCTGAGCATCAGAGAAAAGTTTCCCCAAAAGAAGAGAAAAGACAGCACAAATACACAAATGAGAACACATTTTCTTTAAGTGGAAGGGAGGGGGTAAAAAAAGAGCAGATGGGAACTCATTTTCCCAACGTGATCACCAAAGCAAAATGAAACCCGTTGCTGTCAAGTTGATTCCAACTCATAACGACCCTATAGAACACAGTAGAATTGTCCTATAGAGTTTCCAAGGAGTTGCTGGCGGATTTGAACTGCTGGCCTTTTGGTTAGCAGCCATAGCTGTTAACCACTGCACCATCAGGGCTCTTGATATTTCAAATTACTTCTAGTATATTCAGCTTATAGCGCTTTTGAACACAAACCCCAAGCCAGCTTCCTGGGGCAGGAGGCAGGAATCAGGCCCATTTATCAAGGATGTTAAGAACAGGTTGAAACTTTGGTCTCCTGGAGTCAGATAAAATTCTTAGCCAGCCATCTAAGATACAAAAATTGGTCTCCTCCTGTCTGGACCAAAAAAGAGTGACAAAAACCAAATATTCAAGGAAACAATTAGTCCAAAGGACTAACGGACCACATGAACCATGGCCTCCACTAACCAGGAGAACTAGATGTTGCCCAGCTACCACTGCTAACTGCTCTGACTGGAACCACAACAGTAGGTTACAGAAAGAGTGGGAGAGAAATGTAGAACAAAGTTCAAACTCATAAATTTTTATAACACCAGACTTGCTGGTGTGAGGAAACCCTGGTGGTCTGGAGGTTAAGAGCTACATCTGCTAACCAAAAGGTTGGCAGTTCAAATCCACCAGGCTCTCCTTGGAAACTCTGTAAAGCAGTTATACTCTGACCTATATATAGGGTTGCTGTGAGTCGAAATTGACTCAACAGCAACAAGTTTTTTACTGGTTTGATAGGGACTGGTAGAACCCCCAAGACAATGTCCCTTAGACATCCTTCAAAAATGGAACTGAAATCATTCCTGGAGGTCTTATTATAGCCATATAATTGACAGGCTTATAAAATAAAAGTTACACCAGTGAGGAATGTGCATCTCAGAACAATGAACTGTATGAGACCTACAGGGCAGCATTTTCCCAAAAGCAAAGTCCAGAAGATGGTAGGGGCAGGAAATCTGGGTGAATGAACATAGGGAACCCAGGTAAGAAGGAGAGTGCTGACACATTCAGGGGTTTCCAACCAATGGCACAAAACAAGCCGTGTACAAATTGTTGAATGGGAAACTAATTTGCTCTGTAAACTTTCACCTAAACAGCAATAAAATGTTTAAAAAAAAGAAAATTCGTAGCAGGAAATCTGCCATGGGGCCCATACATTTTTTACAGCTTAAAAGACTTAGATTCCTTCTAACAAACATACAAAGCCTGGTTTCATTCTTTCTGGCCTAATTCATTCTGGTACCAATCCCAGTGTATTTGTTTATTCAGGAGCCCTTGGCTTCCAATTTACTGTGCAGAAAGATTAATCTATTTGAATCAAATGAGCCCCTAATGGCCACTGAGCTTAGAAATTTCTCTTGGTAAATGCATGCTACCAGTCAATGTACAAAATTGAACCAGGGCCATAATATTTAACCACATAAACTGAAGGAGTCCCCAAAGGGGGTCCTGAGTGAGCTTTTCTCATGGCATTCACCCTCTTGCAAGCATTTAAAACCTTAAGTATTTACAGAAAACTTACAGTGCACTGAAAAGAGAGTTCAATAAAATGAACAGGCCACTAAGTGTCAGCTCCACCAAACTATATTTGGCAACGAGCCCATCATGGCACTCAAGAGGCAATCAGAAACAAAAGGAAAAGAGACAACGAATAAATCTCTTAACACCTTCTACACAACAAAATGGAGACTTGGGATTTGAGAAGGCTTACCAGCCCCCGAAGAGACTGGAAACAGAAAAGCACAAAGGGCTCAAACTTAAACCAAGCTCCAGATCCACTGCTCCTCGGGACTTGCTGGAGGCAAGATGCCAATGAATCCTGCCAACTACGCCAAGAACTGTCAAGGGCAAAACTCTCAGACGCTGTTAAAGTGAAACAACAAGATTTATTGAAACCATAACAGACATTTGAGTGGGAAGACATTAGCCCATGCAGAGGGAAAACTAACAAATCCACTGTGCAACTGTTTTCAGGGTTAGTTATAGGGCAAAATCAGGAACTTCTCAGTGAAATTCTGATGGCTGACCTTCCCTGGACTTCCATGGACTTGCCTAGACATGCCTAGGCATAGCCACATTCTGGCAAAGATTGTTTCTTCGGACCCTTCCTTGGCTTTCCTGGACTTGTCTAAGCATAGCCTGGACTTGTCCAGACTTGTCTAGGCATTCTACATTGTCTGTTCAGCAAACCGCTGAGATTAGTGCAAGGGTTATATTTATAGCTTTAAACAGAAGCACAAGTGAAAAATAAAATGGAGTTGGGACTACTCTTAGGCTAGCCACCCTGTATATGCCAAGAACCTCTGTTCTGAAGCTCTTATTCAGTTGTAACATCTTTCTTTTGAGGTGCCTCTGGGTGGACTCAAAAATTCCAACTTTTTGGCTTGTAACTAAGTGTATTAACCATTTTCACTACCCAGGAACTCCCAGCTTCCAGGTTGTTGTTATTAGGTACTAGTGAATCAATTTTCAACTCATAGCAACCCAAGTGACAGCGTAGAACTGCCCTGTAGGATTTTCTAGGCTATAATCTTTGCTGAAGCAGATTGCCAGGTCTTTCTCCCTCAGAGCCTCTGGATGGGTTCAAACCACTGAGCACTTAATCATTACACTACCAGGGCTTTTTGGCAGCTGCCATTACATTGAGAGAGAAATGGATGGACAGAGAACAACAACTAATAAGTAAAAAACCAGTCTTCAGGCTTGCCAAAAGGATGTCTAGATAAGATTTTTTGGCTGTGATTACAAGGAGAGGGACTTGACAGTCGTTTTTATTAGTGTTGAGTCAATTCTGACTCATGACAACCCCATATGTGCACAGTAGCACCGCTCCATTGGGTTTTTAAGGCTATGTCCTCTCAGAAGCAGATCTCCAGAACTGTTTTCCAAGGCACTGCTGGGTGTGTTTGAACCATCAACTTTTCAGCTAGTAGTCATATTGACCTTACATATAGCAAACATTTTCCAGTTCTCTGGCATCCTCACAGTTGTTACTACGTTTGAGCCCATTGTTGCAGCCATTGTGTCTTAGTCTTCTAGCACTGCTATAACAGAAATACCACAAGTAGATGGCCTTAACAAAAGGCCAGAAGTTTGAATTCAGGGTGCCACCTCCAGGGGAAGGCTTTCTCTCTCTGTCAGCTCTGGAGAAAGGTCCTTGTCATCAGTCTTCCCTTGGTCTGGGAACATCTCAGCACAGGAACCTCAGGTCCAAAGGACATGCTCTGCTCCTGGTGGTATGAGTTTCCCAACTCCCTGCTAGCTTCCGTTTCCTTTTATCTCTTGAAAGATAAAAGGTGGTGTAGGCCACATGCCAGAGAAACACCCTTTACATTGGATCGGGGTGTGACCTGGTAAGGGAGTTACAATCCCACCCTAGTCCTCTTTAACATAAAATCACAATCACAAAATGGAGGCAACCACAGCATACTGGGAATCATGGCCTAACCAAGTTAATAAACACATTGGCGGGGGTGGGGGGGACATAATTCAATCCATGACACAGTGTATCAATCCATCTCATTGAGGGTCTCCCTATTTTTTGCTTACCTTCAACTTTACCAAATGAATAGTGCCCTCCCCCACCAAAATATGTTTTGAATTCTGTCTTAGTCATCTAGTGCTGCCATAAAAGAAATACCACAAGTGGATGTCTTTAACAAAGAGAAATTCATTTTCTCACAGTCTGGTAGGCTACAAGTCCAAATTGAGGGTGTCGGTTCCAGGGTAAGGCTCTCTCTCTCTTTTGGCTCTGGAGGAAGATTCCTTGTCCTCAAACTTCCCTTGGTCGAGGAGCTTCTCAGGCACAGGGACCCTGTGTCTAAAGGACGCACTCTGCTCCTGGTGCTGCTTTCTTGGTAGTATGAGGTCCCCAACTCTCTGCTTGCTTCCCTTTCCTTTTATCTCTTGAGAGATGAAAGGCAGTGCAGGCCACATCCCAGGGAAAATCCCTTTACATTGGATCAGGGATGTGGCCTGAGCAAGAGTGTTACATCCTACTCTAATCCTTTTAACTACAAGCAGAGATATGACTTATAACACACAGGAAAATCACAAAATGGAAGACAACCACAAATGGCCTAACCAAGTTGACGCATATTTCTGGGGGACACAATTCAATCCATTACAGATTCTAACCTCTATACCTGTGGATGTAATGCCAATTAGGAATAGGGTTTTCTTTGTTATGCTAATGAGGCTATATCACTATAGGATGTGTCTTAAACCTACTCACTTTTGAGATATAAAAAAAGCAGATTAGGCACATAGAAGCAAGCACAAAAGGAGGGGAAGATTCATGCCACATAGAGATTGTCAAGGAATAAAGGAATGCTGGTTCTACAGAAACTGAAAGAGATTTTTTTCCAGAGATGACAGAGAGCCTTCCCCTATGTCATGGGTTGAATTATGTCCTCCCAAAGTATGTGTCACCTTGGTTAAGCCATGATTCCCAGTATTGTGTGGTTGTCCTCTGTTTGGGGATTTTCCTATGTATTATCAATCATAATCTCTGCCTGTGGTTAAAGAGGATTTGGGTGGGATGTAACACACATTCCTGTTCCAAAGTAAAGGGAGTCTCCCTGGGGCATGGCCTACACTGCCTTTTATCTTACAAGAGATAAAAGGAAAGGGAAGCAAGCAGAGAGCTGAGGCCCTCATACCACCAAGAAAGCAGTGCAGGGAGCAGAGTGTGCCCTTTGGACCTGGGTTTTTTGCATAGAGAAGCTCCTAGACCCAGGGAGGACTGATGACAAGGACCTTCCTCCACAGCCAACAGAGAGAGAAAGCCTTCCCCTGGAGCTGGAGCTCTGAATTTGGACTTCTAGCCTACTAAGAAAAAAACAATTTTTTTTTTTTTAACCTACTAGACTGCGAAAATAAACTTCTCTTCGTTAAGGCCATCCACTTTTGGTATTTGTGTTATAGCAGCAGTAGATGACTAAGATACCTTGAATTTTGACTTCTAGCCTCCTAAACTATGAGAAAATAAATTTGTGTTATTTAAAATCACCCACTATGGAATTTCTGTTACAATAGCACTAAGAAACTAAGATACCATGCATGATGTCCTTCTCCACCAATTGGTTCCTCCTGATGATGAATCCAAAGTAAATGAGATGAAGTCTCACCATCCTTGCTTCTAAGGAACATTCTGGCTGTACTTCCTCCAAGCCCTATTTGTTTGTTCTTCTGTCAGTCCATGGTATATTCAGTATTCTTTGCCAAAACCACAATCCAAATATGTCAATTCTTTTTTGTTCTTCCTTTTTCATTGTCCCGATTTCATATGTGTATGAAGTGATTGAAAATACCATGGCTTGGATTAGTCACACCTTAGTCATCAAAATTACATCTTGTTCTGTTTGAGCAACTACCTCTTGATCTAGGTACACATTCTGCATGAGCACAATTAAGTGTTCTGGAATTCCCATAACATACGGCATTATATTATCCATAATTTTTTATGATCCACACAGTCAAATGCCTTTATGTAGTTGATAAAACACAAGTAAACATCTTTCTGGTATTCTCTGCACTCAGCCAAAATCGATCTGACATCAGCAACGATATTCCTTGTTCCATCACTAGAAGTAAAAACAAAATAAAACTGTTATGGGTTGGATCATGTCCCCCCAGAATGTTTGTCAACTTGGCTAGGCCATGATTCCCAGTATTGTGTGGTCCTCTTCCATTTTGTAATCTGATGTAATTACCTATGTGTTGTAAATCCTCTCCTCTATGATGTTAATGAGGTAGGATCAGAGGAAGCCATGTTAATGAGGCAGGACACAAACTATAGGATTAGATTGTATGTTGAGTCGACCTCTTTTGAGATATAAAAAGAGAGGCAGAGAGGAGAGGGCCCTCGTCACCACCAAACAGGAAGAGCCAGGAATGGAATATGTCCTATGGACCCAGGGTTCCTGTGCTGAGAAACTCTTAGACCAGAGGAGGATTGATGACAAAGACCTTCCCCCAGAGCCAACAGAGACAGAGAGCCTTTCCCTGGAGCTGGTATCCTGAATTTGGACTTCCACCCTCCTAAACTGTGAGAGAATAAATTTCTCTTTGTGAATGCCATCCACTTGTGGTATTTGTGTTATAGCAGCACTAGGTAACTAAGACAAAATTTGGTACTGGAACTTGGGTGCTGCTCTAACAGATACCTACAATGTGGAAGTGGTTTTGAAACTGTGAATGCATAGAGGCTGGAAAGTTTTAAAGTGCCTAATAGTTAAATCCTGGAGTGCCTTGAAGAGACTTTTATCGAAATTATGAACATCAAAGACAATTGTGGTGAGGGCTCAGAAGGAAGTGAGGAGAGCTGTAACATCAGCTATGATGCAGGCAGTGAAAAGCAGCAGCAGAGAAACGGCAGCACCAGAATCTAGAGACTGGCATGAGAGGGTGTGGAAGCCAACCCACAGAGCAAGAGTACTGAGAGTCTTCCGGCAGGCGGCTTCCTGGTGGAGTGGGGTGCCTCTGAGCACTTTTCAGAAGAGCTAGGCTTGCAGACCCATGGAATGAGAAAGCTGAGCACCTTTGGGCCTAGGCTTACTGGTGGAATGGGGATGTCTCCAGACACTTATCTGTGGAGATAATGAGCTTTGTAATTCTTGCCTGTGCAAGGCAGAGGCTGGGCAGGGCGAAGATACCCAAGGGATCCAAGGGGCCAACAGACTGAGAAGCCAAGGAACCAGGAAGCAGAAGCTGAAGAGACAAGGACCATGGGAAGCACAGTTGCCTCAGTCTCAAAGGGTAGGGCCACAACCTCTGTGGTATCAAAGGGTGGAACCATGGCCTGCTGTGTCTCAGAGGGTGAGATCACTGCCTCCTAGATTTCAAAGAGTGAGATCTTCACCAACTCGGTTCTGGAGTGTGGGGCTGCCATTCACAAGTACCAGGGAGATGGGGCCGGATCCACTGCCCAAAGCTGAGGGGGTGGGACTACCATGCCCAAGGGGCAGAAGAATGGGGCCTGCCAGGGTAGAGGGTATAGGATTGCCACTCAGACACACTAGGAGAATGGGCTGTTCAAATCGGAGGGAGCAGAGTTGATGTCCCAGCCTGGAAGGCTGGCTGAGCTGAAGCCCACAGCTGAGGGGCTTCCACCCAGAATCTAGACAGTGTGGCCAAGACTCAGATTCTGGAGGACCTCAGAAAACAGAGGATTATTTTCAAGGTTTGAGAGCTAATGTAATGTGTTCTGGTGACTTGCTTGGTGCCTTTTATCCCATCTTTCTCTCCAGTTTTTCCCACTTGTAATGGAATACCTTGTGCCTGTTCCACCATTGTACTTTGGAAGCAGATAACTTATTGTCATGGATTGACTCGTGTCTCCCCGAAATATGTGCATCGATTTGGCTAGGCCATAATTCCCAGTATTGTGTGATTGTCCACCATTTTGTCATCCGATGTGATTTTCCTATCTGTTGTAAATCCTACCTCTATAATGTTAATGAGGTGGGTTAAGCAGCAGTTATGTTAATGAGGCAGGATTCAATCTACAAGATTGGACTGTGTCTCGAGTCAATCTTTTTTGAGACATAAAAGACAGAGGTGAGCAGAAAAACAGGGGGACGTCATAACACCAAGAAAGCAGTCCTGGGAGCTGAGAGCATCCTTTGGACGGAGGGGTCCTGTGTGGAGAAGCTCCTGGTCTAGCGGAAGATTGATGACTAGGATCTTCCTCCAGAGCTGACAGAGAAAGCCTTCCCCTAGAGCTGAAGCCCTGAATTTGGACTCATAGCTACTAAACTGTGAGAGAATAAATTTCTGTTTGTTAAAGCCATCCACTTGTGGGTATTTCTGTTACAGCAACACTGGATAACTAGACTTATATTCTACATTTCACAAATGAAGAGGAATTTTGTCCCAGGGTGGAATTTGACTTAGAGTTGATTTAAGACTTTAGCTATGATATGATGGTGTAAATGTGTTTTACGTGTGTCAAGAACATGAGTTGGGGGGGGAGCTTAAAGGATGGACTATTATGGATTGAATTGTATCCCCCCAAAGTGTGTCAGTTTGGCTAGTGTGGTTGTCCTTCATTTTGTAATGTGATGTAATTACCTATGTGTTATAAATCCTAACCTCTATGATGTTAATGGAGCCATGATGGCAGAGTGGTTAAGAGCTGTGGCTGCTAACCATAAAGGTCAGCAGTTCAAATCCACCAACTGCTTCTTGGAAACCCTATGGGACAGTTCTACTCTCTCCTATAGGGTGATTATGAGTTGGAGTCGACTCAGATAGCAATGGGTTTGTTGCTTTTATGGCGTTAATGAAGCAAGATTAAAGACCATTATGTTAATGAGGAAGGACACAATCTATAGGATCAGGTTGTATCTTGAGTCAATCTCTATTGAGATATAAAAAAGAGAAACAAGCAGAGAGGAGAGGGACCTCATTACCACCAAGCAAGAAGAGCCAGGAGCAGAGTGTGTTCTTTGGACCCAAGATTCCTGCACTGAGAAGCTCCTAGGCCAAGGGAAGATTGATGACTAGGACATTTCCCCAGAGCCAACAGAGAGAAAGTCTTCCCCTGAAGCTAGAGCCCTGAATTGGGACTTCTAGCCTCCTAAACTGTGACTGAATAAATTTCTATTTGTTAAAGCCATCTACTGTGGTATTTCTGTTAGAGCAGCACTGCGTAAGACAAAAACAAAAACAAACCAAAAACCCCAGGAATTCCTATTTTAAAGAATTATGTTGCCTACAGAATCTATGACTATCCAACTCCTAAAGCAATCCCCAAGCCTGCACAAATAAGAAATGAGCTGGGTAAACTCTGCATCTCCCAAGAAACTGACAACTCTCTCTGTTGATTTCCTAGGGCAGTCATAACAAAGTACTACACATTGGATGGCTCCTAAGAATCGAAATTTATTGTCTCACAGTTGCAGACACTAAATCAGAGTTTCAGCTGTGTTGATTCTTTCTGAGGGCTCTTAGAGAAACTGCTCTGTGCTTCTCTCCTAGCTTCTGGTAGCTTCAGGTGTTCCTTGCCTTGTAGCTGCAGCATCCTCCCTTTGTCTATCTCTGTGTATCTTCTCTTCTTTTGTAAGGACACTAGTCATATAGGGCTCACCCTACTCTACTATGAGCTCATGTTAAACCTAACTGATAACATCTTCAAAGATCCTATTTCTAAATAAGGTCACATTCAGAGGTTCTGGGGGTTAGGACTTCAACATGTCTTTTTAGGAGACACCATTCAATCCATAACACTCTCCAAAGCCAGTCTCAGATATGATCATGGAGGATGTTGCTCAGGGTGGAACTTCTGAGAGAGCAAAACTAGGGACCACAAGGACAGTAAATAAAGAAGTTCATCACAAAGAGTAGAATCAAGGACTCTCACAAAGGCTATTCATCAGATTCCATTCCCAGGCTATGAAGTCTTTCAATTCCTGCCCAGCAGAATTTTGTTTTTTTCTACGGACCAGTGAATGCTGTGTTTCTTATTTTCCATTTACCAATTTGAATTTTGATTGTGGTCACCGTATTCCGTTTCACGATTATGTATTTAGTATGAGTGAGGGAGTAGAGCAAATAATTTTTAGTTTATGGTTTTCTGGACCATAATTGTCTGCCACGATGAACATGACTATCACCCCAAATTTCTGAATATCTCTCTCAGGAAAGAGGTCTATATATGGAAAAAAAAAAAAAAGTACTTCAGTAAATGGACTGTGACAAGGACTGTTACCTGTCCCCCAATATCTGTTTTCTCCCTTTCTCAAGTTTTAGGTGGACATAAGAATGCCTGAAATAAAGGTTATATTTCCATCATCCCTTTCAGCCATGTAGATTTTTCAAGAAGTATCCTTAAAAAAGAATGGACAAACCCTATGTTATGGACTGAATTGTGTCCACCCCAAAATACGTGTTATAAATTCTAACCCCTATACTTGTGCTTATAATCCCATTTGGGAATGGTTTTTCTTTGTTATGTTAATGAAGCAATGTTAGTGAAGGCTGTGTCTTGAGTCAATCTCTTTTGAGATATAAAAGGAACTGACTAAGCAAGCAGAGATATGGGAAGATAGATGCCAAGCCACATGAAGATTACCAAGGAGCCAACTAATAGAAGTTGAAAAGAGACAAGGACTTTCCCCTAGGGCTAACAGAGAAAGCCTTCCTCTAGAGCTGGTGCCCTGAATTTGGACTTTTAGCCTCCTAAACTATGAAAAAATAAAATTCTGTTTGTTAAAGCCATCCATTTGTGATATTTCTGTTACAGCAGCACTAGATAACTAAGACAACTTCCTTTACTCTTTCCCCTCTTCCTGCTGGCTGGAATGAGAACATGATTTTTGGAGCTTTATTAGCCATTTTGGACTATGAAGTAAAGCTGCCTGCTGTGAATCCCAAACAAACCCATGGCTGTCGAGTCAACTCCGACTTACAGCGACCCTATAGGACAGAGTAGAACTGCCCTCATAGGGTTTCCAAGGCTGTAATCTTTATGGAAGCAGACTGTCACTTTTTTTTCCCTCACGGAGTGGCTGGAGGGTTCATACCACCGACCTTACAGTCAGCAGTCAAGCACTTAATCCCTGTGCCACCAGGGCTCCTTGCTGCTGTGAGTGCAGTGCAAAATATCTAAAGAGTTAGGTCCTTGTTACTGTAGAATGAGTATTTTTATGCTTTTGTTACATAAGATAGAAATAAGATATACTTTTAAACCCAGTATTATTTGAGATGTGTTGGATTATTCTACTGTCCATTTAGTTAATCTGAGAAGTATGTTTGCCAGAACCCCCTTCCCTGTAGGGCTCCAGGTTAGAGTTGACCTCAAGAGGAATTTGCTCACAATTTAGAAAACAGAAATGAAGAAGTAGACAAGACTCTCTAACGGTCCTCATTATCCCACATGGTGATGGGCAAATGTAGAGGTGCCCAGCAGGTCCCAGCTTGCCCATTCTCCTCTGTTCCATATCCAGCTCTTTTCCCTGAATCCTAGCCCTGATGATCAACAGAAACCCCAGGCTTACCACCAGATACTTAGCTGTAAACACACAGTCATGGTAGCTACATAGAGGGATAGCTTTCCATAGACTGCTTGGTGAGCTCCCCATCTGCAGTCTCACTTTGACTGATGGATGTGTTTGGCTGCACAAATTTCCCTGCAAGCTTCAACTCATCCACCCACCCCAGGGCTTCAGGAGGACTGCTTAGTGACCATGCGTCCAGCTCTGCCTTCCAGATCTTCATTTCTTCAGCTCCTCCCACAATTGCGTAAACTCTAATTCCTATAATAAATCCCTTATTCTGCAAGCACTCATAATGGCTCTATTCCCTAACTGAATCCTGACTGATACATTAGATTTTCTGACATATGTTCTTGTTGTTGTTGCTAGGTGGCATCAAGTCGGTTCCGACTCATAGTGACCCTACAAGTAACAGAAGGAAACACTGCCTGGTCCTGTGCTATCCTCACAGTCGTTGTTATGCTTAAGCACATGTGTGGACCTCCTTTATCCCAACTGAGCAATGGCGTATCTAGGGTATTAAAAGATTAGCGAGCTTGACTTGTATTTTTGAGCTGATATTATGGTAAAGTTATTTAAGAGAGAGGTGTTAGGTATTTGGACAGGAGTGCAATTTCAATGCTTGCCATAGGTGCCATTTGCTGTAGATACACCTCTTGCCTATTGGGTTAATAGAAACTGCTCAGTGGGGCCATGTGCCCACGGTTGGCGCAATACCTGCAATACCCTAGTTACACCTCTGCAACTGAGTCACATCCTTTATTCCATTAAATCTTCCTAATAACCATGGGAAGGAGACACTATTATTATCTCTGTTTTACAGATGTAGAAACAGGCTTAGAGAAATAATATGCCTACTTGTGCAACAACTAAGTGGTAGACCCAAGTTTATAATCCAATCTTCTTCCTGCTAGAGAGCTTAACCACTAAACCTTAGTATATATATCTGTTCTGTCCAGGAATTCTACTCTGATTCTCAACACTTTTTGCTTTAATGTTTTTATGTTGAAAGTCAGTCATGCTGCCTGGTCAGACAACCATATTATATGAGCCACAAACAGTAAAGACTGCTAATATATCACTTGTTGTTGTGTACTGTTGAGTCAATTCCTAGGGTTTAGTCAATAGCTTGAAAAAGAATCTGTTTTATTGCCTGTTCCTCTGTTCCCACTTCAGCTCCCCAAAATTAAAACCCCTGGTCAGGCAGGGCTCCTCTCAAAGCAAGGGCTAATACCCATTTTTTGTCTTGTTAAATGTTTAAAAGCTGAGGAAAGATTAATGCCACACCCTCAGCATATTGTCTACTGAAGCAGAGACTTTGGGCCCAGTTGTCAAAATTCTGAAAGAAAAAGTCAGAGCCTGATATTGGGGTGTAAATGAAAATGAAATTACACATATGAAACATTTCTGGGATTTACTATACAGACATACAAGGAAGGGAGAAAAAGGGTAGGCAACATGGAGAGCTGCCATGAAGTACTTTTGAATATTTAGATCTCAGTACTGTATAGGGAGTCTGAGTCCTCATTTTCTTGGCCAAGGTAGAAGACACTGTCAGCACCATGCTTATAATGCTACCTAAAGCAGGTTCTGCTCACCGTGGCTTCTCGTCAATAAACACACATCGAGGTAAGGATGGTAAGAGCGTTTTTTGCAAGTGCATAGGCATGGAGCAGGGAGGTGTATACCTCAAATCAAGCTTCCGGAACAAAGAGAGGGAGAACCTTTTATACTGTCTCTCACTAGGAAGTACATGCAAACAATTATGGACTACATAGGTTATCATGGTGCACAGGTGCAGTAAGAGGAATTGCTTGAGCCACACCTAGCACTTTGAGGACAATAGACAGGAGGGGGCAGGTTCCCCTTGGTCTGAGTGGCTTCCAGTTTAGCCACACCCAGTGCTATCACTTAAGGATTTGTTTGATAATGACTAAGCAGCTTCTGGCTATCAATAACCCTTCAACACAGATATTGTTTTGTTTTGTTTTTAGTAAGCTTCCAGGTAATGATTTTGGTCCTCCAACCTTGGAATGATAGTAGTTACTACTCTTTGAGTAATCTTCGCTTCCTCTCCAGACTTTCCAACAACCTTAACCAATTCCTTTAAAGGCAGCCCCTGGATTACTAATGTCTGATTTATGTACAACCTGTAGTTACGAACCAACCCTCATAAAGCCTATTATATTAAACTTTCATTAAACTTTCGAGGAACATACAACGGTTCGTAATGACAAATGGGCGCTACTTTGCCACGTGCATGAAAGCATTATTATTACTGTACTATTGTGTTAAAGCTCTTTTAGTGTATCCGGAAGTGTTTCTTTAATTTTTTTTTTTGCATAGAAAGGTACACTATATACTATATACTAAGATAAACTTTAGATATGGTGTACCTAACTGTTCCGATTTACGTACACATTTGACTTAATAACAGATGAGTAACAGAACTCATTCATAATCTGGGGACCACCTGTATTTATATTTCTTCTGGCTGGAATACCTAGAATGGTTTTGTTTCCCTGATTGGACACTGAAAGATATAAATCCTCTCATGGCGAAATCCAGTTAGAATTCTACTGATAGTAAAATCTCAATACATCTTTCTTTTGCTCTATTTGGAATAAAAAGGGACAATTTTGTCTTATTTATTTGAGAAGTTAATTGTTTTACCTATGTGAGAAGCTATTTACCTTAGAGAAAGAGCCTCAGACAGTAGATTTGTGTGGATTATTCATTCTCCCTTAGTTGTTGTTGCTAGGTGCCATCCAGTACATTCCCACTCATTGCGACCCTATGTACAACTGAACAAAACGCTGCCCAGTTGTCATGGATTCATGGATTGAATTATGTCCCCCCCCAAAACGTATCAAATTTGTTAGGCCATGATCCCCAGTATTATGTGGTTGTCCTCCATTTTGTGATTTTAATTTCACGTTGAGAGGATTAGGGTGGGATTATACCACCACTCCTATTCAGGTCATCTCCCTGATCCAAGGTAAAGGGAGTTTCCCTGGCGTGTGGCCTGCACCACCTTTTATCTTTCAAGAGATAAAAGGAAAGGGAAACAAGCAGAAAGCTGGGGACCTCAGACCACCAAGAAAGCGGTACCAGAAGCAGAGCACATCCTTTGGACCCAAGATTCCTTCCTGCACTGAGATGCTCCCAGACCAACGGAAGATGGATGCATCACAAGGACCTTCCTCCAGAGCTGACAGAGAGAGGAAGACTTCCCCTGGAGCTGACGCCCTGGATTTGGACTTGTAGTCTACTGGAGTGTGAGAGAATAAACTTCTTTTTGTTAAAGCCATCCACTTGTGGTATTTCTGTTATAGCAGCACTAGATGACTAAGACACCTGTCCTGCGCCATCCTCAACAATCGTTGCTAGGCTTGAGCCCTTTGTTGCAGCCACTATGTCAATCCATCTCATTGAGGTTCTTCCTCTTTTTTGCTGACCCTATGATGTCCTTCTTCAGGGAATGGTTCCTCCTGACAACGTGTCCAAAGAACATGAGACAATGTTTTGCCATCCTCACTTCTAAAGAATATACTGTCTATACTTCTTCCAAGACAGTTTATTCATTCTTCTGGCAGTCCATTGTATATTCAGTGTTCTTCGCCAACACCATAATTCAAAGGCATCAATTCTTCTGCCTTCCTTATTCATTGTTCAGCTTTCACATGCATATGAGGCAATTGAAAATACCATGGCTTTGGTCGGGAATACCTTAGTCCTCAAAGTGACATTTTTGCTTTTTAACACTTCAAAGAGGTCTTTTGCAGCAGGTTTGCCCAATGCAATGCGTTGTTTGATTTCTTGACTGCTGCCTCCTGGGTGTTGATTGTGGATCCAAGTAAAATAAAATCCTATTTTCTCCATTGATCACGATGTTGCTCATTGGTCCAGTTGTGAAGATTTTTGTTTTCTCTATGTTGAGGTGTAGTCCATACAGAAGCTGTAGTCTTTGATCTTCATCAGTGAGTGCTTCAAGTCCTCTTCACTTTCAGCAAACAAGGCTATGTCATCTGCATATCAGAGGTTGTTAATGAGTCTTCCTCCAATCCTGATTCTGCATTTCTCATATAGTCCAGCTTCTCAGATTATTTGCATACAGACTGAACAGATCCAACCCTGATGCACACTTTTCACCTTGTTCTGTTTGAATGATTGCCTCTTGGTCAATGTACAGGTTCTGCATGGCACAATTAAGTGTTCTGGAATTCCCATTCTTAATATTATCCATAGTTTGTTATGATCCACACAGTCAAATGCCTTTGCATAGCCAATAAAACACATAAACATCATTCTGTTGTTCTCTGCTTTCAGCCAAGATCCATCTGACATCAGTAATGATATCCCTTGTTCCATGTCCTCTTCTGAATCCAGCTTGAATTTCTGGCAGCTTCTTGTCGATGTACTGCTTCAAACATTTTTGAATTCTCTTTAGCAAAATTTTACTCGCTTGTGATATTGATGATATTGTTTGATAATATCTGTATTCTTTTAGATCATGTTTCCTCGGAATAGGCACAAATATGGATCTCTTTAAGTCAGTTGCACATGTAGCTGCCTTCCAAATTTCTTGGCATAGGCAAGTGAGCACCTCCAAGGCTGCATCTGTTTGTTGAAACATCTCAATTGGTATCCTGTCAATTCCTGGACCTTATTTTTTGCCAATGCCTTCAGTGAAGCTTAGACTTCTTCCTTCAGTATCATTGGTTCTTGATCATATGCTACCTCCTGAAACGGTTGAATTGTAACCTGACCCTACAAATGCCAGTAATTTCCATTAGTCCTTAAACTAGACCAAGCCAGATTTGGCCCACCCTGCATGTGCAAAAGGGCCAGAGTGACGGCTAATTGACCTCAAAAGAGGATACAGCAACAAGAGGAACAAATCAGAAGGAAAATCATCACCTGGACCCTATTCTGAAGCAAGAGGTCTGACAAGAACCAGGTCACCTCCTCTTTCCTGGACACCTAGAATTTTCCCTCCCCAGTACGCCTGCATGGCTGCCATGTTGCTGCCCAAATCACATATAAGTGCTACTTCCTCATAGCTTAGGGAGCTGATCTGAGGAATTTCCTCCAGGCTCCTTGCTCAGTGCATTACAATAAAGTTACTTTCTCTTTCTCAAAGACGAGCATCCAGAAAAGTGCCAAGTCTAAGTGCACTGGACAAGGACCCACCTTTCAGGGTTCGGTAACAGAATGTCAACCAATTCTTTTTGGTACAGTGACTCAGTGGATTCCTTCCATCTCCTTTTGGTGCTTCTGCATCGTTCAATATTTTCCCCATAGAATCCTTCTAAATCCTTTCTAAGGTTACCTTTGTCTTATTATTAAAGGATAGTTTCTACATTAGCCAGTTGAGTATATGTATTGATTATATAAAAATCTAAGTATTATAATAATTAAAACATTTTTTAATGGAATTGCTTTTAGTTTAGCAGAAACTGAGAAATCAGCACCCTGAATAATATTGCTGATGTTAAAATAAATTGAAAACTTATTTAGATTGCAAGTCATCTAATGACTATTGATTTAATTAAAATACTATTGGAACAGTTTTATGGAGTTCTTTTTGGTTAAATCATGGCTCAGACTAGAGCATCATTCAGCTAATGAGAGCTGCATTGAAAGGTAACAGCAAAGATTTCTAAAGTTCAACAAATTATTTGGAAATTATTAGAATAATTTACACCAAACTTTTGTCATATGGCAAATAGTTTTATCTATATGTATCTATATAATTTGATAAGCAGTTTTATACATATAATTTTTATAATTTAGGAAATGAAGGTGCAAATATTTAAAAAAATTTTTTATTTGTATATTGATACCTGGGTTAATTTATAATATATAGATGATAAAATATGTTGAATATTACCCCTGGCTGCAAATATCAGCAAGCCCCATCTCAAGCAGGCTAAAATAGTAAGGAAAAAATTTATTTTTTTCTCACATAACTAGTAGGCCAGGGGAGATTCCAGGCATAGGAAGATCAGTGGCTCAGTAATATCATCAAGGTTCTTTCCATATCTACTCTTGCTTCGTTAGTATGAGGACTTATTTTGTGCTGGATCCCCTCATAATCTCAGCATAGCTCCAGCAGTTCCGGTTGTCGCACCTGTGGTTGTTTAAAGGTATGGCCACGAATTTTTTTAACATTCCTTCCTTCAAAGGTGAACCTAATTTCCCTCCTAAGTGTGGGCTGTACTTAGTGATTTGCATCTAATGAATGGGTAATGGTAGGAATGACAGTGTGTAATTCCTAAAATTAGAACACAAGGACATTTTGGTTCCATCCTTGCTCATTCTTTTGCATCACTCTTTCTAGGGAAAGTCAGCTACCATGCCATGAAGATGCTCAAGTAGTCCTATGGAGAGATCCATGTAGCAAGTAACTGAGGCCTCTGCCAACAGCCTTGTGAATAAGCCACCTTGGAAGTAGACCCTCTAGCCCTGGCCAAGCCTTCAGATGACTGCAGCTCTAGCTAATGTCTTGGCCACAACTTCATGAGAGACCTTGGGCCAGAACCACCCAGCTTTAGGAAGGCAAAGCAATGGATATTTGTAGTGACTTTTTAAAGACTCAGGTAAGTTGCTCCTGACTTCCTGTGAAATAATATGTGTTGTTTACAGCTGCTAAATTCAAACTCTTATGCAGTAAAAGAAAACTAATGCAATATCTATATGATACTATCCAGAGGAAGAATATATCTACTTCTCTCTGATTCCCAGGAGACTTCATGTTTCATTGGGCTGGATTGGGACACATTCCAATTTATAAACCAATGATAAGGGAATGATATTGTCATTGTTGGCTTATGCTGAACAAGATTCATATCCTGCAGCACTGGATAGAGTCAGCCTCTACTGAGGCAGAAGGCTGTGCAGAGTATGGTGGCTTCTGTTAGGAAGAAACTAAGGGTGGAGGACTGGATATTGAAAGGTGACTCAATGGAGATAGTCTTGATTGTGTTATAGTGACAGATATTCACAAATTCTCAGTGGCTTAACACAACGAAAGTTTATTTCTCTCTCACACTACATGTCCAACGTGGGTTGGCAAGGAAGTTCTGCTTAATGTAGTCACTCAGGGACCTAGGCTGAAAGAGATTTCAACTCAACACATGCTTTTTTCAGCATGATCTCAGCAGTGGTGGGATAGGAAAATGGCAAATTGTTTCTCAAGTCCTAGAGCTTTTTCTTGAAAATGACACGTACCATTCCTCTTTCATCTCATTGACCAAAATGAACTATGCCTAAATTCAAACAGGACAAATAATAATACAATTTCACAATATAACCAGAAACTGGAGAGCCAGAAATATGTGGAAAACATCATTGATGAGTACGAGCAAAAGAGCAGTGTCTACAAAACCTTCTTGCTGAGCAACGAGAAATTGGTGGTAATACGAAAATGGATTTCCTGCACTCCATTCCCCTACAATTCCCCAAACTTTTAAAGGTATTTCTCTCTCTCTTCTTGTCTTTGTCTTTCAAATGGAAGCAGTTAAATACATTGGATGTTAGGTTACCTGGCACAGGGAGAGGCCCTAGCTTAATTGCTGATGCTAGTATCTTAGCCTGTCCCTGTGTGGTACAAATAGTTAACGTGCTGGGCTGCTAACTGAAAGGCTGAAGGTTCAAGTCCAGCCTAACACGTGTGAGCAGGTATTAGCAGACTACACTCTCTCCTCACTTATTGACATGATTAGGTTCCAAAGATCAGGTCATTATGTGAAATTGGTATTATGCAAAAATGGAGAATGACTACATCAGATCACAAAATGGAGGATGATTACATTACACGACTGCCAAATTATATCATTACATAACAGCCAAACCACTGAGAATCATGGCCCAGCCAAAGTTGACACACAACCCTAACCATCAAAGCCAGTGTTACTCTCGCCTATCTCATTCACTACTGCCAGATGTACATCATTAATGCACAAAATTGATATTTTTACTATTGTCGTAAATGCAAAATGTCAAATAACAAGACAGTCAATAAGTGAAGAGAAGATGTGCTTGAAAATTTCAATGAAAAGAGTATCAGCATCATTTAATTGCATCTCCAATAATGTATACTTTTGCTAATAATCCTAAACTTATAATACACTGAAATTTTAGAGTGCTTCCGTGTTGAAATCTGCATGTAAATAGCTCACCTTTTCTCAGGTTTCCTCATGCTTGTGGAATGGTTATTATCCTAATAGAATGCATGGATGCTTCCTAGTCAAGGAAACAGGTCAATTCTCCTGCTAGGTTAAGACGAACCTGAAAAGCTCCTGACTCCTAACTGGACTTCAGACTCCCTGCTTTGCCATATCCTTTGAGTTCTTTAATTTCTTCCTAATAGCTAACCAGATAAATTTGGAACTAAAATTCAGTTTTCTGACTCCCAGCTCTAGTATTCTTCTAGCTAACTCCATCATATTTTTCAGCTCTTTCCCGGAAGCTCTCTATCACTGCTCCATTCAACCTTCCTGTTTTTCATGTCCCTCCTCTTTTCTCCCATAGCACATCTTCTTGTGCCAACCTTACAAAGCATATATCATACCACTCTGCAATAGCTGACTTCCTACGTATCTTCCTTCTGAGCCTGTAGGCTTTTTGAAAGTAAGTTCCCTGCCTGAAGTGATTTTTAAAATTCACAGGTCTAGCTTAGTGAATAGTATCATAGTGCCTCATGATAGTTGGGAGGTGTTCGATGAATGTTGGATGAGTATTAAATACTACAAGGACCAAACTTTGGGGAGAGGTTTTAATATGTCACTACCTTTTAGGAATTTCCCATAATCTAAGAGTCTTTAAAAAGTCACTACAAATATCCATTGCTTTGACTTCCTAAAGCAGGGTAAGCTAGCAATATCTACTGAAATATAAATTACTGTGGAAGAACATACTCAAGCTAATTAAATAACATTTCATCAAATTAACTCCTTACAAGTGACATTAGCATTGGGTCTCAACTCTGTTCCTCTTGAGAGATGACACTTCTGGCTCATGGCAATCCCGTATGTGCAGATTAGACTTGCCCCATAAGGTTTTCAAGGCTGTGAGCTTTCAGAAGCAGATAGCCAGGCCTATCTTCCAAGGCTCCACTGAGTGGGTTCTAAAACCAAACATACAGCCAGCAGTCAAAAGCTTAACAGTTTGCACCACCCAGGGACTCTTAGTGACCCTGTTACCCTAGAATTACTCCAGGATCTCCAGGTATGGAGTGAAAGGTGTAATTTTAGAAGCCCCTCGACCAATTCCTATATATTCACCTTAAGGACAATGCAAACCCATCTCTTTTTTTCATCACTGCCAAAGGGGACAGGTGTTGAGGGGTAGGTCAATTTTATTTTGCTCTTGGCGATTTTATGAGTAGGGTCCCTCAGGGAAAAGTCTTCTGGGCACCCAGGCACAGGGAGCAGGGCATTGAGCACCACAAGGCAGAGTTCTTGACTCTTTTTGGTTCCTGTAACTATTAACAAATTACATTATTTATAAATACGGGCATTTTTGGAAGAGCTTTTTTTTAATTAAGCTTCTTGGAAACGTTACGGGGCAGTTCTATCCTGTCCCACACAGGTTCGCTATGAGTCGGTATCCACTCTAAGGGCAGCGAGTTTGGTTTTGTTTTTTTTCAGTATCTGCTGTTCCTCGTATTGTGGGTGGGAATTGACTATCACGGCCTCAGCCCTATACTTATCTTCTTTAAGGAGGCCCCACCCTGGCTCAACCAAACTAGGGACAGCCTTCAATCCGCTGGGTGTAGTTCAGCTGTAGACCATTTGAAAACGCGAGGGAGTACAGTCACCACTCGGCACACTGTCTTCTTTCAGCCTACTTAGCAAGAGTTGCTGAACTAGCTGGGGTTGAGGCTTGCAGGGGTGGAGCTGAAATGCCTTCCGCATTCCTCCTCCTCCTCCTCCAGGCTGCGGTTGCGGGTCCGGGGGGAGGGGAGAGTGGCAGGAAGCAGAGAACAAGCAGTCAGGAGTCGAGGGAGCGCTACTGGCTCTCAGGCCCTATCCGCCCCCCAACCCCAGCATGTGCATACTAATACTGTTCATATCATCTGGTAGGATTATTTTATAAAATAGGCAAAGCAGAGTCAGCTTCAGAAAGCCTTCTCAGAGGGCTCCCTGGGTTTTTTAATTATAGTTTTACAAAGAGCAAGTCCAGCCATGCTTACTAATCTCATCTGTAAAATGGGGATAAAAGAAAAACTACCGCAAATATTATCCAAAAAAGAAAGCTTATATAACAAAGCCATGTTCATTTCCTATGAATAAAAAAAAAAAAAAATGAATAGAGGAGAGGAACTAAGTACTGTGGTTTGTTGATTTGGTTCCAAATACAAAGGCAGACCCTATACAACAAATGTTTTCCTTTGTTCTGGGCCTTGTAAACTCATTCGCTACAAAGAAGGTATCTCCTTTGTACATTCCTTGGCCTGCCTAGCTGTGGAGATTATAAAGAAAAAGCTCTCGCGAGCAGTTTTCCTGATTAGGGACATTGTTCTGGAACGCAGGCTCGGTTGCCATGGCTACGGCTCCCCAGAGGGCTCGCCCTGCCCCTTTCCACCCCGCCTTCCTGTGCTATCTGCTTATATGGGGCCGTCCTGATTTCAAATATTCCTCCCCCACAGCACAGATATAATTGGGAAATTCCAACTCTTATTTCCCAGATGACCTCTGAATCCCAGAAGCAGAAAAAAACAAAAAACAACTCTTGTCAGGCAGCCCTGAATTGTTGGAAAACCAGACATTAGATGGAAAGCTTGTTGAAGGCAGGAACTGTGTTCCCATCACTGAACCAATTCTTCCCCTCTCATTATGACTACCTTTCCCTTTAGGCTGACAGGTAGTAGGATTTCAAAAGAGGTTTACAACCGTTTGCCTGGTGAGGTGGCGGTATAGGGTGTTGTTAAAAGCATGGACCTGGAGATGTACTTGGGAAAAACCAGCCATTGAAAACCTTACGGAGCATAGCTCTGACACACGAATCACCACGAGTTGGAATCAACGCCATAGCAACAGTTAAAAAAAAAAATTTTTTTTTTTTTAAAGCAGAATTTTGCAGTCAGAATCTTGTGACCTTGGGAAAACACCTAATCTTTCCAGGCTTCATTTTCCTCATCTCTAAAATGGGGACAGTAATACCTAACTCAGAGATTTAAGGTAAGGATTGAACAAGATAATTAGGATGTATGAAACACTTGGTACTGTGTCTGGCTTATAGTTCTCTCTCATTATTTTCTGTAGCCTCCTGATGTTCTTGTGGGCAAAAACACTCTCCCCTATGACAAACAACAACAAAACCCTTCTAGCAGAGTGTAATAATTAACGAACTGCATGTAGACCTGCTGCATGTTATTTGTGTAATTAATGTAAATAGACCATAATAGTGTAATGTTACCTGTGTTAGGTTGCTGCACATAAATAATGCAAAGGGGGTTGTCTTTGCCACAAAAGCTGTAATATGAATACATGAACACGGTTATTGTGTCCAATTGCACAACTATGTATCTACGGTTAAAAAAAAGAAAAAGCATTTTGACATCTCTTAGCTTGACTTTCCACCCCTCACCAGTCTCACGGTATTTCTGAAACCTCAAGCCAGCTAGTAATTGACTCTGTGTACCTACGGGGTTTATAAACCCCACAGGGGCCCTCCACAATCCTTCCCACACTTGGGCTGTCTTCCAAGTCAGAGCCCTGGGGTCTGTGGGCATTTACATAGTGGCTCTAGAAGATTCTAATATCTTTGGACAATCAGGGGAGGAAAAGATTACCTCCCCTCCCCCTCCGCCTGCTCGCCCCAAGTTTGCTCTGCTTTCCCCAGGCAGGTCCGAACTTCGTCTAGAGCTCCTAGAAAGCTTTGGATTTTTTTCTTTTTTAAGGGAAAGGGGATGAAAGTGATCCTGGACAAGATACAGGCAGGTTTTGAGCCCAACCTGGCCGCAGGATGTGCAGACCTACCACGACTGACTACCACAGCTCAGACCACTAGACGTTCAGTTGAAGGAGCCACTTCAGAATGGGCCTGATGAGATTCAGGAGGTTCTGGCTGCCTAGGGTAGGAGAGTCAAGGTCAGGATTATCCTTCCGCTGTTACCTAACACAGCGTGTCTCTTGGTTGAGAAGGTCGAGCATATTGTGTAAGTTTATTGTCACTTAATGCACAGGGCCGAAGGAAGCCTGAAAATTACAGGTACAAGTGCCAATTGTATGTAGGGTGTTCCCAGAACACCTATGTACAGGGTATTCTGAAGTTGTGCAATAATGAAGCAAAGGTGTGGAAAGGTGGTGTGAACTGCAGGGTGTGAAGTGTTGTTCCCACTCTTTCAGACCCTTGCACACATCCCCACCAGCCCCCACACAAATTAAACTACATAAGATACGAGATCCTCCCCTCCCCCAACACTGCAGCTAGCTCTCTCTGAAAACTGATACCCTGAGGCCCTTTTCCCTTACAAGACACAATTGGGGCAGTAAAAGAGAAAATGCGGACTGGATTTTTGCATAGGGACTGTGCTCTGTAATTTTTCCTTCTGTAACAAGCCACTATTCCGGCTCCAGGCCTTATATTTCATCTGACTTTGCTACTCCAGGAAACAGCTTTAGGCTCCAGCGAGTCCAGGGCAAATCCAGTTCTTTCTGAGAAATCCATTTTGTATTTTCTATTTCACCCTAGCGAAGTCTCAGCAGAGGCTGTTGTTCTCAATCCAGCTCAAAAACCGGCTCAAACCGCCCTGAACTGGATTAGGTGGCTGTTGAGACAGAGTTTCTGTCTCTTTGTTAGGGCGGATCCTCCGGCCTCGTTCGCTCTTCTGTTTCCCTCCCTCCTGTTTTCCCAGAGCCTCTAACAGCAGTTCCCCTCCCCCAGACTCTCCAGTTTGACATTTTTTTACCCTTTCCTGGGCCAAGACCCCATGAATTAGTTTGTTCTTTAATAAAACAGTGGCTTTAGTTTGTGAACCTGCTTTTAGTGCATTAACTTTTTAGTTCTGCATTTCTCAAATTTACTGTCTAACCAAATGACATGGTGCCCTTAAAATCTTGGCTGTTAAATTAACCTAGAAATAACGTTAATTTTCACTGTAGTTGGGTGAAATAGATCAAAGGCCTAAGGGTTTTGGTGCAGTGCATTGTTAATATCCGTTTTGTAACCTTATTTAAATTTAGATCATTTTTTCATTGCTGAGAGAAGACAATATATATAGAATGTTTAAACAGTCACTCAGACTGGCTGTCTATTGCTACTATGCAATTCCTAGAGTAAGAGCTAAAGAATTGAGATGTTTTGGGTTTTCGAACATTTAATTTTAACCCTGGATCAGATTCTGCGAAGCGTGTAGTGAAAAGGTGGTTTGGGAAATGGGCCTGGACCATTGCTAACTTAATGCAACTGGAGGCAAAGCTGGGGATGTAACGGCATAAGAAGGATGGAACAGAGTAGAGCTTTTATAAATTCTTTTTTCATAAAATTTAAGCGTTTCTTATGTTTTGGAACAAGATAGAGGGGAGGGTTGCCTAACATCGTGAATGCACTAACTGCCACTGAGCTATACATTTTAAAATGGTTAATTTTATCTTAATAAAAACAAGCGTTTTTGGGCAGGAATGTATTTTCTTTTCATGTTTTTTGAAAAATCGGACTAGGAGACATTTTTGTAATAAACAACCATAATCTGGGTGTGGCCCCATCTGAGTGCTTGAAGACTCACTGGTCTCCCTCTGCTGGTCAAATTAAGCAACGTGTCACTCATGTTGGAAGGCCTTTTGAGCACGTCTCAATTGTCGAAGCACAAATGCGACGTTGGTTTAGTCGTTCTCAATATCTTGTTTTATGTGCATTGTATTTGTTTTACTCCTGTGCATGGCCCGGGACTATTTTCCTGAGAGAGGATCACAGATGTTTTCCTTCTATAGTATTACACGTGATTGGTTATAAATTAATGATTAAAATTCACCTCTCAGTCTCAAAGCAAAAACAAAAACGTTGTCATTTCTCTTAGGTTAAAAGCCAGATGTAAATTGCTTATTTAAGTGTCTAGTTTCAGTAGAGCATAAAGCCTTGGAATAAAGCCAATTACAACAGTAGATCTGGAAAAGATATTTTTATATGCCACAGGGGAGGGGTTGGCTTTGTCTAGTAAGTCAATACTCTGAGACATGGGTTTGGGCTAAGAAAATCTTCGAATTGTATGTAAAAAACAGGTGAATCCATAATTTGAATTTTTAAATGAGATTTCAAAAATGTGAATAATTAGTATGGAAAGGCAAACAGTATATGCTATACGGATTTTCCAAAATGCACAGCATAAAAGGGGACCCAAGGAGGTCAGAGTCAAGTAACCCAGACTGCCCTTCTGATTGTTAGATCATCTCTTATTTTAGGGCCTTCACACCTTCTGTTTCACACGCTTGAAATGGTTTCCCCTTCTGTCCCTCCCCAGCTCTTCCTACTCCCGGGGCAAGCCTTGCCTTATGTCACCTCCTCAGAGAAGACTCCTGGACGCTGGGTCTAAATTACATCCCTTCCACCCTGTTACCTTGTCACGGGACACCCCCGTCCCTTTTTTTTTGTTCTGTTAGAGCTCCACCGTAACTTGTGTATATTTGTTTTCTCGTACATTCTCTGTCTACTCCACTAGCTTTCTAAATTCCATAAGGGCAGGACCATATTTGTCTGATCAAAACTCCATAACCAGCTCTTGGCATAGTACCTGGCAAAAAGTTGGCAAGGAATAAATACTTTTGAACTGATGAGTTAAATTCAAATACCATTTCTCTGGCTCTGGTCCGCTACTTTCTGGATTCTTCTTTTATTCTTTGTTTCAAGGCATAGCCTGTTTTTGTCTTCTCTTGTAAACTCCTAGCAATTACTGATTTATTTCAGGGTTCTTCTCCCCAAAATGTGAGAGCTACTAACTGGAATGGAATCTTCCCAGTTTCTTCCATCTTATTCCCTTAAAAAAGATAAACGAAATAGCAAATTACAACAAAATACACTCATGTTTTTTCATCTGTAGTACCTGGTTTCACTCTGAAGATAGGGCTTACCCCATTTTGATTTCTGAAACTGTAGTTGTCCATGTGGTATACCTCTCCCCCATCTTTGATCAAATTTTTTCTACTACCAAGGGGAAAACTAAAACCAAATCAGTTGCCTTCTATTTGGCTGTGACTCATGGCGACCCCCTGTGTGTTAGAGTAGATCTGTGCTTCATAGGATCTCAAGGCTGCGATCTTTCAAAAGTAGATTGCCAGGCCTTTCTTCCAGGACACCTCCGGGTGGATTCAAACTGCCAAGCTTTTGATTAGTAGTCAAGTGCTTAACCATTTGTGCCACCCAGAGACTCTGTATGAAGGGGGAAAAAAAAAAACCCAAAAACAAACCCGTTGCTGCTGAGTCAATTCTGACTCACAGAGAGCCTATAGTACAGAGTAGAACTGCCCTCATAGGGTTTCCAAGGAGCTGCTGGTGGATTCGAACTGCCAACCTTTTCGTTAGCAGCCAAGCTCTTAACCACTGTACCACCAGGGCCCCAACAAGGGGAAAAGGGCCTACCAATCCCTTCCTTAAAAGATCCTCCTCTTCCTGGCAGGAGACAGATACTTCCACACAGGGATTTAAATTCCCTGGAATTTCAAGTAGATAATTTGCATCTCTGAAAACCTTCAGACTAGATGTCACTCGTTTTGCAGGACTTCAACCCAGGAATAATCCCTTTGGGACAGTTCTTTACCTAGGCAAATTAGCCATTTCAAAAGCCGTGACAGTAGTTGGAAGACTTTCCAGACATGCCGCTTTATTCTGTATTCATCAAATGGTTTTGAATGACTGGTGGTTGTGTAAACTGGTAGAATTTCCCGTACTGCCTACAGAGTGCTTTTAACTGGTGTTAAAAGTTAAGAGACTAAACGTGTTAAGTAGTAAAGAGACTAAACATGTTAACTCAAAGCTCTGAAGCTTCGATTTTCTTATCCATTTTGTTTCTCATCTATAAAAAGGGGATGTCCACTTCACAGAGTTGTTATATATAGAAATTAATAGATGTTCCCAGAACAAATAGATGTTAATGCTCATTTAATCCTCATAGCAACTCTTTGGGGGTAGCATAGAGCACAGAGAGGTTAGGTAACTTCCCCAAGGTCACACAGCTAGTAGGTGACAGAACAGAGACACAAACGCAGGCTGTTTGGGTTTGTTAAATGTTAGTTTCTTTTTATCTCCTCTTTTCCATGAAAATAGTCATTACTTCCTCAAGGTAGCTTAATACAAAACCGCAGAAATTTAGAACCAACCCAATCCCCTGCCTTTTCAGATGAGGAAATGGGAAGTTCAAAGAGCCTGAACCATTCGTGCTATATGGCATAGATGAGATTAAGAGTCTAATTCCCCTGACTATTCTACGGTGGAATAATGATTCTCCATAGTAATGAATCTCCATCTAGTTCTCGGAGCCCTAGTGGTGCAGTGGTTAAGGGATATGGCTGCTGAACAAAAGTTTGGCAGTTCGAATCCACCAGACTGTCCTTGGAAATCCTATGGGGCAGTTCTACTCTGTCCTATAGGGTCGCTCTGGGTTGAAATTGACTTTACGGCAACAGGTTTGGTTTGGATCTATTTCTCAAGTTGAACATTTTTTCTTACCTTTTTTTTTAAAGAAAGGAGAAAGTTCATTTTATGAATCTCTCATCCCTCTCTCACCTTGTGTTCTGCAGTTAAATAACACACAATGCAGCTAGCAGAGACTTAACTAGGTGGAATGTGCTGCTTCTCTGCCAGAGCACACAAAGGCAGGGAGCGAGAGTTTGCCACTGGCCAAGTGGGGAGAGAGAAAATTAGCCAGCTCTTTTCTCTCTTTTTCTCTTGATCCCTTCCCTACTTATTTCTGGCTCCGGATTCCTCTTACCTTCCCTGTACTAGGAGTATAGGACTGTTGCCTGTGCCCACTCTAATAAAAATTCAACCTTGAACAGAGATACGAGTAGTAAGTTAGGGCGACGGTAGCTGCCTAGTCTGTTTTTCTTCTGAATGAGAGAGTAGAGAAAGTCCTGAATTCCTGTCTTCACTGTACCATTATCTTAATACATGGCCTTGCAGAACTAAGCTAACCTGCGCTAGCCATAATTTCCTCACCTTTATCTGAAATATTGTCTTTCCTGTTGTCCTTTCTCAAGGAATTTTGGCTTGGCCATGAAGAAGTACTGTAAAACAAATCTAGAGAGACCATGGAGCTTTGCTTACTTTTATTGGACTTAAAATGACAGTTCTGAGAAGTACCGCATATATGTCTGTAGTTGGAAAAGTGCTTTTGGAGCAGCACTATCGTAAAAAACCACAATAGTTAGGTTGTAAAAGCAGAGGATATGAACTTCAAAGGAAATTTATGCTTTTACCTTCACAGAAGAGGAAGCTGAGTTTTTTTTTTTTTTTTTCCCCCTGTCTTCTGTTTAGCAGTTTTATTTCAATTGGGTCTGGAAGAAGAGGAGAAAGAAATTAGTAAAGGTAGCTATTAGTTGGACTACTTGATGCATAATGAGCAAGAGTGAGCAATAAGTTCGAAAGTGTAGATTAGATCCGGATAGTGGAAGTTTCTGATTTTAACAATACTTAAAAAGAACACTTACTGATTTTCAACTATGTGCCATTTTTTTTTTTGCATATTTAATCTAATATAATCATCATACACAACTTGACAGAAGGGGAAACTGAGGCTTAGGCAACCTGCCTGAGCTCTGGCAGAAAAGAAAGGCACAATTCCTTTCTAGGATTCATAGTCTACAAAGAGACGGAAAGAGACTCAAAGCTGTAATTTGTTGTTCTAAACACTATGCATGATAGAGATAGGTACAGACTACAGCTGAGTCACAATGCAGGAAATGATCATCTCAGACAAGCTGCTGTGGACGCAGAGGGGAGAGATAGTTGAGGGAGACTTTACCGAAGTGTTTTTAGAGCTGGGTATTGGAGAAGGAGGAGTTTGGGCTAATGATAAGGTGGGGAAGGATGTGTTGGTCAGAGGGAATGGCATATTAAAGGCACAGATATACGAAACTGAAGTTGTACATGAGGTCTATAAGGAGCCATATGACTGGAGTAGAAAGGGGAGAGCAGTGGGCAATGAGATTGCAGAGATATTCAAGGCTTGGTCAGGAAGGGTCTTGGGTGCCATGTAATGGCATTTGACCTCTGCCAGGCCTGAGGTTTGGGGCAGAGCTATCCTTTCAAAAATAGACCGTTTTTAGACTTCTGATACATCTAAAGAAGTCACCGAGGCAGCCTCACAGCACTCTAGAGGTCTAGTTAACAGAGTGTAAAACGTATGGTAGGCAAAGTGGAGGCACTGAAGGGGTTTAGATTTGCCCAGGACTGACCAGGATTCCTGGGATTTCGAGCTTTCACTTTTAAAACCAGGATGAGCTGCTCACTCTAGTTTTAGGCAGAAATGTAACATCTAGCATGAAAATAACTCTGATGGAATTTGGAGGGTGGAATATGGAGGCAAAGGGAAGAAATACAAAGGACCTAACACTTAAGAAAACTGCTATGATCCAGAGGGGCCCTTCATGCCTTACAGGTATTATATTAAACTAGATATTGTTTACATTATTTCACTCACAGAAAAACTGAAACCCAGGTCATGAAGCAATAAGTGGCACCACTTGGATTTAGACCCAAGCCCTATTCATTAGATCCAGGGGGAGAACTCTGGAGGCAGGGAGAGACTAGTGCTTAGAAGTGTATTAAAATGATAGGGGGAATTTAGGGGAAGAAGAAGAAAAGACAGAATCTTGGTGACTATCTACATTTAGAGGATGGGAAGAGAAAAAAGAAACCACAACCCTGTGTGTGTGTGTGTGTGTGTGTGTGTGTGAGCGAGAGGGACAGAGAGAGAGAGAACACCAGAAAAGTATAGTTTGGTCAAAGAAAATGGCAAAGATGGTGTCATGGATTGAATTGTGTCCCCAAAAAATATGTGTATCAATTTGACTCGGCCATGACTCCCGGTATTGAGTGATTGTCCACCATTTTGTCATCTGATGTAATTTTCCTACGTGTTGTAAATCCTACCTCTACAATGTTAATGAGGCAGGAGTAGAGGCAGTTATGTTAATGAGGCAGGACTCAGTCTACAAGATTGGACTGTGTCTTGAGTCATTCTCTTTAGAGCTATAAAAGAGAGAAGGGAGCAGAGACAGGGGGACCTCATACCACGAAGAAAGCAGCACTGGGAGCAGAGCACATCCTTTGGACCTGGGGTTCCTGCACAGAGAAGCTACTAGTCCAGGGGAAGACTGATGACAAGGACGTTCCTCCAGAGCCTACAGTAAAAGCCTTCCCCTGGAGTTGATGCACTGAATTTGGACTTCTAGCCTACTAAACTGTGAGAAAATAAACTTCTATTTGTTAAAGCCATCCACTTGTGGTATTTCTGTTATAGTAGTACTAAATGACTAACACAGAATTTGGTACTGAGAAAGTGGGGTGCTGCTGTCACAGATACCTAAAATGTGGAAGTGGTTTTGAAACTGTCAGTGGATAGAGGACTCAAAAGGAAGTGAGGAGAACTGTTAACACTGGAGACAGTGCAGATGGTGAAAAGCAGCAGCAGAGAACCGGCAGCAGCAGAGCCAGGAGACCAACACCAACATTGCTGGAGCCAACCAATGGATCAAGAGAGCTGAGTGCCTTTGTGCAGGAGGCTTCCTGGTGGAGTGGGGTGTCTCGGGGCACTTAACAGTGGAGCTAGGCTTGCCGAGCAACAGAGCAAGAGAGCTGAGTGCCTTCTGGCTGAAGTTGGCTGGTGGAATATGGTGCCTCCAGGCACTTATCGGTGGAGCTACAGAGCTTTGGAACACTTGCCCTGGCAGGGCAGATGTGGGTTTGAGGCCCAAGGGGCTGAGGAACAAGGAAGCAGAAGCTGAAGAGACAGGAACACAGGAAGCCAAGCTGCCTCAGTCTTTAAGGGTATGGCCATGGCCTCTGGTGTTTCTAAGGGCGGAGTTGCCACTCAGTTGGTCTAGGAGGATGGGGTGTACCTAAAGCCTAGGGAGTGGATTGGGCCTGGAGGGTAGAGCTGAAGCCCAGAGCCAAGGGGCCTCCACTCAAAATCTGGAGTGTATGGCCAATACCTAGTATCTGGAGGGCAGGCCCATTATGTAAGTCATCTCAGAGAACAGAGGATTTCTTTCAAGCCTTGAGGGCTAATGTAATGTGTTCTTCTGACTTGCTTGAAGCTTGTTGTGCCTTCTTTTCCTCCAGTTTCTCTCGTTTGTAACGGAAATGTCTAACTTGTGCCTGTTCTACCATTGTATTTTGGAAGCAGATAACTTTTATTCTAGATTTCACAGATGAAGAGGAAATTTTGGATTTTGGACTTGGAGTTGATTTAAGACTTTTGCTGTGCATATGACGGGGTGAATATGTCTTACATGTGGCAAGGACATGAATTTTGGGGGCCAAAGGGTGAAATGTCATAGATTGAAATGTGTCCTCCCAAAATATGTGTATCAATTTGGCTAGGCCATGATTCCCAGTATTGTGTGATTGTCCACCATTTTGTCATCTGATGTGATTTTCCTGTATGTGTTGTAAATCCTACCTCTATGATGTTAATGAGGCAGGAGTAGAGGCAGTTATGTTAATGAGGCAGGACTCAATCTACCAGATTGGATTATGCCTTGAGCCAGTCTCTTTTGAGATATAAAAGAGAGAAGGGAGCAGAGAGACAGGGGGACCTCATACCATGAAGAAAGCAGCACTGGGAGCAGAGCATGTCCTTTGGACCTGGGGTTCCTGCTCAGAGAAGCTCCTAGTCCAGGGGAAGATTGACAAGGACCTTCCTCCAGACAGAGAAAGCCTTCCCCTGGAGCTCATGCCCTGAATTTGGACTTCTACCCTACTAGACTGTGAGAGAATAAACTTCTGTTTGTTAAAGCCATCCACTTGTGGTAGTTCTGTTATAGCAGCACTAGATGACTAAGACAGATGGTTTCAAGAAGGAAAGAATGGTCCCTGATGTCATATGTGGTAGAAGCTGAGGCCAATGAGGACTATGAAAAGTCCATTGGAATTAGTATTAGGAGCTTGTTAGTGGACTGTTTTAGGCAGAAGCCATTTTGGACTAAGTGAATGTGGTGGCTTTGTAATATGTCAGTTTCGCTGGGCTGAACTGTATTTCACAGACTTTCCTTCCTTGTATGTTTTCAGTTAAGGGTGGTCCATAAGAGATATTAGCATGTAAGATTTTGAGGGCTGAGCGAAGCAGTGATTATTTTGTTTTTTGATGCTTTGAGAATGGTGGCAGGTGTTTTTGTAGCTCACACATGTTGTCTCTTATCTGCTGGCGCACATCAATGACATGGATTAGCAGCCAAGCCTGTAACTGGTCCACTTTCCCCAGATCCTCTTTTAGCTTCTCTGAATCTTGGAACAGGTGTGTGTTTAGTTCTGTAATGAAGGGTGCCAGCTTCTCCTGCAAGACACCCATATCAACAAGTTAGAGGGAGCAAGGGCTGACAAGGTTCTAGTTCATACTTGTGGGATCCAGCTTGTCCTTGCTCTCACTAACTTTATATCCATCTGTCCTTCCAAATTACCTTTCCTGCAATTTTTAAGCTCCAGCGTCAGACACAAGACAATAGCCTTATGCAGACTGTTTATCTAGATCCTACACTGACCAAAAAAATAACCAAACCTGTTGCTGTCAAGTCGATTCTGACTCATAGTGACCCTATAGGACAGAGTAGAACTGTCCCATACAGTTTCCAAGGAGCGGCTGGTGGATTCGAACTGCTGACCTTTTGGTTAGCAGCTGTAGTTCTATGGGGGCCATGGTGTCAGGAACAGCTACCTAAATTGGCATAACAGAGTTTATAAAGAAAATGCTCTACATTCTACTTTGATGAGTAGCATCTGGGGTCTCTAAAGCCTGTGAGCAGCCATCTAGAATATTCCACTGGTCTCACCCCTTCGGGAGCAAGGAAGAATGACAAAAACTAGAGACACAAGGGAAAGATTAGTCCAAAGGTGTGATGGACCACATCTACCACAGCCTCCACCAGAGTGAGTCCAGTACAACTAATTGGTGCCCAGCTACTGCCACTGACTGCCCTGACAGGGATCATAGTAGAAGGTCCTGGACAGAGCTGGAGAAAAATGTAGAAAAAAATCTAACTCAAAAAGAAAGACCAGACTTGCTGGCCTGACAGAGACTGGAGAAACCCTGAGAGTATAGCCCCCTGAACACTCTTTCAGCCCAGTAATGAAGTCACTCCTGAGGTTCACCCTTCAGCCAAAGGTTGAACAGGGCCATGGAACATATCAAGGCTAAACCGATGCATCAGCCCTGGGGCAGGGACTAGAAGGCAGGAGGGAACAGGAAAGCTGGTAATAGGGAACCCAGAGTTGAGAAGAGAGAGTGTTGACATGTCGTGGGGTTGTTAACCAATGTCATACAACAATGTGCATACTAACTGTTTGATGAGAAACTAGTTTTTTCTGTAAACCTTCATCTAAAGTTCAATTAAAAAAAAAAAGAAGAAGAAGATAATTTCAGGAGAAAAGAATATCGTGTATAGGTCCTGTTTTAGCAGAGTCCCATGTGAAGAGACCAGTGTGCTAGAGCCCAGTAAGTAAGAGAGAGAGTGCCAACTTTATGGCTTTATACTGGTTTAATTGTAAAAGGCATTTTTTTAAAAAACGAGGATATCTGTTTATATAAGCAATTTGAGTCACCAAATCAGCATGTTGGCCTAGAGTTTCTGTCTCTTAGCCGTGCTCTGATAATCTCCCAACCCTCAGCTTAGTGTTTTCCATCCTGAGCATCTAGACCTTACGTCTTGTGCTCAAGTGCTCAAGCAGCATTGTGTAATCATATACTGATGATATTTTACAAAATATTCTTCCCTTGGGTGGGGATTTTATCTAAATAATTATACTAATCAAAACTCTTTTTAATTGCAGGTGTCAGAAACAGTACTCAAACTGACACAAGAGTAAAGAGAATATATTGGTTAATATAATGGAAAAGCACAGGGATAGAATTGCTCCAAGCACAGATGGATTTTGTGCTGAAGTGACTTCATTACAACTCAAGCTCTCCTTCCAATTCTTGGCTCTGCTTTCCTTCTTATGGCAGATATTCTTAAAAAGATTATTTCCATATGCTGGCCACTTGCAGCTCTAGCGTACATTCTAACAGTTTAAACAACCACAGCAGAAGGTTATAGCAAAAGTCCAGATTTGAGGCACATCTCAAAATTGAACTGATTGCGACTGGGAGGATGAAATATATGATTAGTCAGGCTTAAGTGTCTGCTGTGGAGCTGGGACTGGGAGTGAATGCAGTCTCACTTGGAGTACGTGTACTGAGAGCAGGGTAGGGCTAATGGATTCCAAACAGGCAAATAAGAATAAGATGCTCACAACAGTCCACCCCTTGGTTACTCAACATTAAGCTTATTCTAGTTGCCTAATCATGTGGGAT